>NC_086451.1:19519637-19587137 GCF_028390025.1 Pseudophryne corroboree | reverse complement strand
CGAAACAGCTAAAATAACATAATTTGGGGGTGTTTTTTGTTCCTACAGTATTATTAACCTCAATAACATTAATTTCCACTCATTTCCAGACTATTCTGAACACCTCACAGCTCACAACATTGGTGGTCATTCCGAGTTGTTCGCTCGGTGCCGTTTTTCGCAATGCAGCAATTAGCTGGAAAATGCGCATGCGCTAAGTAATTTAACACCAGCAGTGGCGCACCCAGGGGGGGTTTCCGAGCACCCAGAAACCCCCCTCCACTTTTTTTTAGCTGCATGAGTATTATTAATGGTTGTCTAGCGTCCTCTGCAGCCTGCTGTCTTCCTGGTGGCACTTGTAAGTGCAATAAAAGTTTACTTTATTTTAAAGATAGTACATATATATATATCCCTCATGTGCTTATCCATTCTTACTTTTACAATCTTCAACTGCATCAACTCCAGCAGTCTTCTGCCACCTGATACTTATTCCAGTGTCATCTGCTGAAGTAACTATGTTTATTTACCCTGTACTTGTCCCATACTGTCATCAACTGTAAGTTGCTATTTTCCTGTTTGATTATTCATGTACTCTGTAATTGGGCGCTGCGGAACCCTTGTGGCGCCATATAAATAAAGGATAATAATATATACATGTGCATACATACATATATACACATGTATATACATACATACATATAAACACACACACACACACACACACACACACACACACACACACATGATAGATATATATATATATATATACGTGTGTGTGTGTGTGTGTGTGTGTGTGTGTATATATATATATATATATATATATATGTACTGTATGTGTGTACACACACACACATATATATATATATATATATGTATCCATGTTTAATATGCTATGTATATGTGTATATGTATGTGTGTCTGTATGTATGTATATATATATATATATATATGTGTGTGTGTGTGTGTGTGTGTGTGTAGATATATGTGTGTGTATATATATATATATATACACACACACACTAGTTTTACGAACCCAGCATATGCTGGGTCACCTCAGTCCCCACCCCCGTGATTGGCTCCGCCCAGTTCTGGAAACCCCCCCATGCAAATCCTGCGTTTGCCACTGACCAAACATCAGATTTACACAAGCTCGGGCAACGTTTTTTCATCGCTCGAGTGATCGTAGTGTGATTGACAGGAAGTGGGTGTTTCTGGGCGGAAACTGGCCGTTTTCAGGGAGTGTGCTAAAAATGCAGGCATTCCAGGTAAAAACGCAGGAGTGTTTGGAGAAACGGGGGAGTGGCTGGCCAAACGCAGGGCGTGTTTGTGACGTCAAACCAGGAACTAAATGGACTGAGGTGATCGCAGTCTAGGAGTAGGTCTGGAGCTACTCAGAAACTGCAAAGAAATATTTAGTAGCAGTTCTGCTAATCTTTTGTTCACAATTCTGCTAAGCTAAGATCCACTCCCAGAGGGCGGCGGCCTAGCGTTTGCAATGCTGCTAAAAGCAGCTAGCGAGCGAACAACTCGGAATGAGGGCCCTTGTTTTTATCTAGTTTAGGCCAAAAAGTTGCACAGAGGTAGCTGGACGGAGCAGCAGAAGCCCTTGGATGTATATACTGGGAAGACAAAATATTTTTTTTAAAATAATGTATTTAAAAAAAGACACACTAGGCAAGGCTCAAGATTTCAGTTCACAAAAAGATGATTAACGCAAAGAGAATAAAAACAATATTTTAGATTTCATTTATTACACAAATTTTAATTTCAATTTATTTAAATTTAATTTATTTAGAATCAAATTCTTAATTTCCTCCAAGATATCTTCGATATACAGAAAGTTCATTATATGAGCGTGGAGAGTTTATTTACATTCATTTCATTTAAATGTATCAAATTTATAATTATTATTAATAATATTAATTTATATTAATTACAATGTGGTGATAAGAAGAGTTACGAAAATAAGACAATAAGTTATAAGTTATGACCTACAGACACCACACCCTGAAATGGATGGAGCACACCTGGATGTATTCTGGGAGGATACAGCACAAAAAAAAAAAAATATATATATATATATATATATATATATATATATATATATATAAAATTCTTTTATTTTGGGTGAACTGACAGAACATCCCTAGATGGACGGAACAGCTGCAGTCCCTGGATATATACTGGGATGACACAGCACAAAATATTAATTTAAATCAAAATATATATATTATTTTTTATATCACACAGTGCATTTACAGTGCCACACAAATGAGTCAAAAATATGTAAAAGTATTTTTTATATCACACACTGGCAGTTACAGTGTCACCCAAATGAATCAGAAATATATATAATAATTACACACTGTGGTTGACTACACCGACAGCGTCGCACAATGCGTTTGTGAGTAGGAAATAATATACTGCAGTCTGAACGGGCAGTGTCACAGTACTTGTGAAAATAAAAATTGTATAGTACACTGGGGTACAGCACAAACAAACAAAAAAATAGCTTTTTTTATAATGATAATTTTAGGCTTTTTGCTTTTAGCTTTTTTTAATTTTACACTGAGGCAGAGCCCCGGGATGGACCGACAGATCACCCCTATCAGATACAGCAGACAGAGCACTCCTTTCAAATACATAATAGAAATATATTTTTGGCTTTGGATCACACACAGATATATAGCACTAGTGTATGGCACCCACAGTGCTAGTCGTCACTGAGTGACGCACCAATAGAAATATATTTTTTGCTCTGGATCACACACAGAGAATATATAGCAGTAAGGTACGGCACCCACTGTACTGGTAGTCAGAGTGAAGCACCAATAGAAATATATTTTTTGATTTGGATCACACACAGAGGATATATAGCAGTTGTGTACGGCAGTACACAGTCCCTTATAGACAGAGAACAACACCTGATCCTATACACCTCCACAGTATGCTATATGCAGTGCACTGTCTACTATGCAGAGCCATAACACATTGACAGTCACACTTTAACTCAATTCTCCTGCTGCAACCCCTCTGCTCTCTCCTGCCCCGTTTCCCTACCCTGTCTATCCGATTACAGCACAGAATACAGCACAGAAGAAACACATCCTTACTGTGCACTCTCCAAGTCCGAAGTAAAGATGGCGCCGATCACCGGAACTATATATAGAATCCAAATCCCCTCCCTGCAGCTCCGCGTCTCCCTATCCCCTCCCTGCAGCTCCGCGTCTCCCTATCCCCTCCCTGCGGCCTGCGTCTCCCTATCCCCACCCTGCAGCTCCGCGTCTCCCTATCCCCTCCCTGCAGCTCCGCGTCTCCCTATCCCCTCCTTGCAGCTCCGCGTCTCCCTATCCCCTCCCTGCAGCCTGCGTCTCCCTATCCCCACCCTGCAGCTCCGCGTCTCCCTATCCCCTCCCTGCAGCTCCGCGTCTCCCTATCCCCTCCCTGCAGCTCCGCGTCTCCCTATCCCAACCCTGCAGCACCGCGTCTCCCTATCCCCTCCCTGCAGCTCCGCGTCTCCCTATCCCCTCCCTGCCGCCCCGCATCTCCCTATCCCCTCCTTACAGCTCTGCGTCTCCCTATCCCCTCCCTGCCGCCCCGTGTCTCCCTATCCCCTCCCTACCACCCCGTGTCTCCCTATCCCCTCCCTGCAGCTCCACGTCTACCTATCCCCTCCCTGCAGCTCCACGTCTACCTATCCCCTCCCTGCAGCTCCGCGTCTCCCTATTCCCTCCCTGCCGCCCCGCGTCTCCCTATGCCCTCCCTGCAGCTTTGCATCTCCCTATCCCCACCCTGCAGCTCCACGTCTCCCTATCCCCTCCCTCCCACCTCGTGTCTCCCTATCCGCTCCCTGCAGCTCCACGTCACCCTATCCCCTCCCTGCAGCTCCGCGTCTCCCTATCTCCTCCCTGCAGCTCCGCGTCTCCCTATCCCCTCCCTGCCGCCCCGCGTCTCCCTATCCCCTCCCTGCAGCTTTGCGTCTCCCTATCCCCACCCTGCAGCTCCGCGTTTCCCTATCCCCTCTCTGCCGCCCCGCGTCTCCCTATCCCCTCCCTGCCGCCCCGCGTCTCCCTATCACTTCCCTGCAGCCCCGCGTCTCCCTATCCACTCTCTGCCGCCCCGCGTCTCCCTATCATCCTGCGTCTCCCTATCCCCTCAATGCTGCCCTTTCAAGATTCTACTACAGGGGCCCACAAAGCAGGGATGTGTAGTTTATTATGATAAGCATTTTAAATCTTTAAATCACTTTGGGAGGCACAGATAGCAGTGGCTCCCGGTAACAATTGGAATGGGAGAGAAAGGGGGGCGGGGCCAAGCACAGGGTTGTAAAAACCCATTAAAAAACTGCGGGGGAAGCGGCACATATGCCAGTGCCTCGTTGACAGGGAAAACCTGCCCCTGTCAGCGAGGCAGATGTGATTGGACAGCGGATCCAGTACTGGATCCGCTGGTCCAATCACCCATAGGCATTGAGGTCAAGCTGCGGCGGGACCCGACGCTACAGTGGAGCTGCCTGCCACTTCACACGATGCTGGAGTTGCCTACAGCAGCGGCAGCTCCGGAGACAATGGGCAGCGCTGTTACCTCTATTTGCGTGCCCTCAGCATCTCCGGCAGCATCTGCTTCCTCTGGGACTGAGGAACCAGGACCACTAAGGCGAGGGGGGGGGGGGGGAGTTGTGCTTGGTGGTAAGTGTCTGGGCAGCTCACCCCCAGATCACTTGGACTGCAGCTCCCCCCCTTGTGATCTGGGGGTGAGCTGCAGTCCAAGTGATCTGGGCAAGATCACTTGGACTCCAGCTCACCCCCAGATCACTTGGACGCAGGGACATGGAAAAATAAATAAAATAAATGTAAAAAAATGATATATTTATATCACAGCTGCCCGCCGCTGACCAGCGCTCACTGCTGCACGCTGCACCGCCATTGAAAGCTGACCACCGCAGACCACAACTTGCGGCGATCAGAGGGACATCAACGCCGCAGCGACGAAGGACAGCTTAGTACCGCCGCATCCCCTGCAGACCATGGGCTCATCTGCCACCGACAACCACAGTCCCTTCCGCACCTCTGCTGCACATATCAGGTTCTCCTGCTTCCCTATGTCCTCTGCGGTCACTTTCCCTGTCCCTGTTGTCTCTCTCTGTCACTACTTTCACTCTCTTTCCCTGTCCCTGAATTGTGGGTCATACCGTTTGCTATAATGTAAATTTCAGCTCATACCATGTGCTATAATGTGAATTACGGCTCATACTGTGTGGTAAAATCAAAATTTTGGGTCATAGCGTGTGCTGTAATGTGAATTTTGGCTCATACCGTGTGCTGTAATGTGAATTTCGGGTCATACTGTGTGGCATCAGGTGAAAGGGGCGCCAGTACTAGATAGTATAAGGGGTCCTACTACACTGAAGGACACGCCCCAATTTGAGTGGCCACACCCCCTCTTCCGGAGTCACGCGCATAATTGCAACCTTCACTTTTCCATACCCCCACTTCAAAAATGTCCACTTCGACTACTGTATATGCTGATGTGTATATATATAATCTCAGTGCCTCCCCGGCCAATGACCTCACCGCACGTCACTGCCACAAAGTTCTAGTTACAACCCTGGTGCCTATCTATAATACTGTATAAAACTACAGACTGCGGTATTATACTATATATGGATGTGGGGCTGGATGCTTTTTAACTTGTGTGCATTTAATATAATATTTATCAGGTTTTCTTTTGCTGTTACTTGGCTGCTTCAGGAGGATCAACATACTGTTAACACAGACTCTAGATAACATGACCACTCCACTGTCCAAGCAACAGGGGAAGGGGAGGGCCGGGAGGGGGGAGGAGGGAGGGGGGGGGGGGGGGGGGGGTCGGGGGTGTAGGCAGAAATTTTGCCTAGGGTGCCGAGAAACCTTGCACCGGCCCTGTTTGTGAAAACATGCAATGGAAAAACTTAGGAACCAGGACTTACCTGGGCAGATGACCTCCGCTTTACCGCAAGCGATGAGCAGAATGAAGACCATAAGAGATGAGGACAACATTGCGGGTTCAGGGATCCTTCCCCTTCAATCTTTCACAGAAACCTTCCAATCTTATTCGGCTTTCTGTTTAGGAGCACATTTGCTAATTATAGTCTGAATTATAATCTCATAGGGCCTAATTCAGGGTTGATAGCAAAAGCAAAAAATCTCTAATGGGCAAAACCTTGCTGCACCGCTGGTGGGGCAGATGTAACATGTGCAGAGAGAGTTACATTTGGGTGGGGTGTGTTCAAACTGAAATCTAAATTGCAGTGTAAAAATAAAGCAGCCAGTATTTACCCTGCACAGAAACAAAATAACCCACCCAAATCTAACTCTCTCTGCAGGCTGTGAGAAAACACAGTCTAGCGATCAACTCTGAATTACTCACCTAATCTTATAAAAGAACACAATTCCTAGTACCTAGACCAAGTGACAAGAAATAACCTATCGCTCTTTCCTGATGTGGGCAAACACAAGTAGATGCCAGCTGCCATTGTTAGTTCGCTACTTGCAAAATAAAGGTTAGGGGCCGGATGCAAATGATGCCAAGTTCAGCGGCTGTGCGGGATGCAGACCAAACTTGGAAATTTTTAAAGAGGAAATCACTTACAATGCAAAACCATGCCTTGTAAGTGATTGCCCCTTAAAAAAAAGTCTGCGTTCGGCCGGCATTCAGCGCGGCCACGGAACTTTGACGTCATTACATCTGGCCTTAAGGCCTCTTCTTACCAGCACAGGTTGTACTGGCTGTCATGCATCGCCTATATGTAAGCTTTTGATAGTTGTATACTGATCTTAATGTCTCCAGGCTCTGATAGGTTCTGTATAGTATTTCTAGTCACCGTGGTAACCAGCTGGCCGGGGCACTCCGATTGTTAGCACCTGCTACTGATGACACATGACGGGACTTTCCTTAATTTCGGGCGGCCATGTTGTATCAAAAGTCATAGGTAATGCTTAACATGAAGTCACACAGAATGACTATAATGGCTGGGTGAATGCCCAGATAGTAGGGCAATCCAAGCACTTTCATCTAGTAAAGTGGGCACCTATTATGTAATGCCAAGAACATATAGACTGGCTAGAACCAAGCACAGCTGGGGGTATGCCGATAATGTGAAGTTACTAACCCTGCTGTCCTCAGTCCTTTGAGGAATCGGTAACTTAAATTAGCCCTGATGAAGGTGCACCACCATGAGATCCACGCTAGGGTTAAAAGTGGAACATCACCCCATCTAAGTTGTTGTTCACCTGGAAGAACTGAACAGGAATTACAGATCCTGTTGGACCTTTAGTGAATTGCGTCATTTCTTTGGACTACTAGCCTCCATGGACTCTGATGTGGGGTGTGCCTGACGCGTGCTTGAAGACAGTGGACAACAAGGGCACTGTCTACTAAATAGTGCTATCCCATCTATAGTAATCTCTATAGAGATTCTTCAAATATTAGCTTTGTTTTAAATACAGTAACCTTTGACATATGCATGCTAATAGGATGTACTTGCAAACTGTAGGAGGCACCAAATCTGTCTTCTGCCCCCTCTGTTTCTGAACTCCTGTAACTCATAAGAGAACTCCATTTCTGAGAATAATTTCATGAACAAACTACACTCCCTGGTCCTACACCAGGCATCCAATAAGGGACCGTGAGGAAGCCAGCATCTGGCTGGAGAGTGACGCTTGTATGGGAAAGTAGCCACCACTAAATGTGTAGGAAAGTCATGGCGCTGGTTGGGGAAGCTATCTGAGATGCGTCACGTCCTACTGTTCCCAGTGAGATATTAATAACACGGATAGCATTGAGAGTTATCACATGATTACTGTAAACGCATGAATCAATATTTTTCAATTTAAAAGCACAGTTTATTAATAAAAGATGTAAAAGATATATGAAATATATATTCAAGAAATATAAAAGGTATATATACTCAGCTATATTCTGAGATCAGTCCCTGCGGAGCCTCGCTGTCTCCTTCAGTCAAATACCCAGAAATGGATGCCCAGGCTGTTGTGCAGTCTTGCAAGCCCTTTTTATTCCCTAAGGGGGCGGTAACTTCCCAGTTCATGTACACAAACTTACAGAAAACTTGCATGCATTAGTGCTTTACTTTTATAAGCAGCAGGGGGCACCATTGCCACAATTACGGTTATTAACAAAGGCTCTTATTGATTTATCTATTTCAATAATAAATGCCAAATTTGAACACCTGCATTATAACACTGTAATTCAACTGCACATTCAGCAATTTGCCTTAAATAGCAACTCTTGTGCACGTGACAAATGTGTGATGTTGTTCATCTCTGTTGTCTGGTGTTGATATAAAATGTTCTGTCAATACAGTGTTCCAAGGCCTTTGGTTAGAGTTGAACAAAGGTCCACACACATTTATACATGTGGCCAGAATATGGGGCAAAAGTCACATAATTGTCATTAAAACACACTGAT
Source organism: Pseudophryne corroboree (assembly GCF_028390025.1). Taxonomy (NCBI): domain Eukaryota; kingdom Metazoa; phylum Chordata; class Amphibia; order Anura; family Myobatrachidae; genus Pseudophryne; species Pseudophryne corroboree. Next base: position 19,578,692 of record NC_086451.1, on the reverse strand, counting down.
ACAATCCACTTGTATTTTGTCATATATGAATGGCATCACTACTCACCATTCTTGTAGCTATCTCGTTGTCGTAAAGGCAACATTTTTATTGAACCTTTGCAACCTCAATCACATATAATAGACATATGAGGCCTTATACATCTGAGGTCCATCACCCCATAACCTGTGGTATATAGAATGCCTGTTAACCATCCTTTCAGTCCAGAAAACTAAACGAAAAGTTTCAGCACGTTGGGGCAGATGTATTGAGCCTGCAGAAGTGATAAAGCAGTGATAAGTACCAGGTGATAACAAACCAGCCAATCAGCTCCAATATGTAAATTGACAGCTAGGAGCTGATTGGCTGGTGTGTTATCACCTTTCACTTATCACTGCTTTATCACTTTTCCAGGCTCAATACATCTGCCCCAATAGGGCAGCTATGCATAGGGCAGTGGCGTGCAGTGAGGTCAGTGGCTGGTAAGGCACTACAGCCATAATGTCCACCAAATCTGCCGATGACCCCTACCGCCGCCGAGTAAATGCCCGCTACTGACCCTGAGTCGATGCCCTGTGCCAGAGCCGGCCCTAACCAATATGATGCCCTAGGCAAAATTTTGGCTGGTGCCCCCTAGCACCACCGCTAGTTCCGCCTCTGACCCTGCACCCCTTTCCCAGCACCATCACCCCCCACCCATAGCAGTCCATTTTTTGTTTTCCTACTCCCTGTGATTTAGATAAGAACAGTGTGCACGTTCGGCGCACAGCCCAAAAAGGTATGTGTTTTGCTGGCAAGGGGCATGGCCACACAATTGTACCCGCAATTCACAGTAGTGCAACTTTATTCACAATTTATCATATGATAGTGTCCCTTATTCACATTACATCACACAGTAGTACAAATTTACCTTATATACGTTAATTCTCACAGTAATACCCCTCATTCACATAACATCATACTGAATTGCTCCTTATTCGCATTACACCACACCATATTGCTCCTTATCCACATTACACCACACCATATTGCTCCTTATCCACATTACACCACACCATATTGCTCTTTATTCACATTAGACCACACAGTAGTGCCCTTCCTATATGTTACGCCACACAATAGAGCACCTTATGCACATAATGCCACACATTGGTAATGCATTTATACACATAATACCACACAGTAATGCCCCTTACACATATGATACACATTATTAATGTACTTATAGACATAGTGTGCCTTATACATTATGCCACCCCTTCTTAATGCCCTTATACACATAATTTCCCTTACACATATGCCGCACATTGTTAATGACCTTATACACATAATGACACACATAATGTCACTTACACATATGCCACACATTATTGGTGCCTTATACACATAATGACACACATAGTGCCCCTTACACATATGTTACACATTATTAATGCCCTTATACAAATAATGACACATATAGTTCCTGGCGTGAGTCAACTGGCAGCTCTGCTAACGTCGGGTGCCTATTTTTTATGAAAATGCATCTTAATTGCATTGCTATGTGGCTAGGATCCACAAGCAGCTTCTGCTGATTAAAATGATATGCAGCATGTCTATATACTGTGTGAGACTGTGGCTGTGTCTGCATACAAAATGCTGCACACAGTATATAGGCATGCTGCATATCATTTTAATCAGCAGAAGCTGCTTGTGCCCCTAGGCATACCAGATGCCCTAGGCAATTGCCTAGTTTGCCTATGCCTAAGGTCGGCTCTGCCCTGTGCCACCGCCAATGGCTTACAAACTCACCCACCATCAACTGACCCAGCCCTCCGCCACTAATTTGCATCTCAGTCCGATGCCACCAATGCCCGCTGCCCTCCTGCTCATCATACTTGTGATATATTGTACATTTTTATAGGACATGAATGCAATTTTGTTGTCCAGGGCTTCCATTAACTTAATGGAGAAGGGTCTGAATGGTTTAAAAAAATAATAATGCGTGAGGTCCCCCCTCCTAAGTATAACCAGCCTCGGGCTCTTTGAGCCGGTCCTGGTTGTTTAAATATTTGGAAAAATTGGACAGGGGTTCCCCGTATTTAGACAACCAGCACCGGGCTCTTGGTCCGGTCCTGGTTCCAAAAAATACGGGGGACAAAAGTTGCAGGGGTCCCCCGTATTTTTTAAACCAGCACCGGGCTCCACTAGCCAGGGACATAATGCCACAGCCGAGGGACACATTTATGGAGGTCCCTGCGGCCGTGGCATTACCCCCCTAACTAGTCACCACTGGCCGGGGTTCCCTGGAGGAGTGGGGACCCCTTAAATGAAGCCCCCCCCCCCCACCTCCAGGCACCCATGGGCCAGGGGTGAAGCCCGAGGGGAGAGAGAGAGAGAGAGAGAGAGAGAACCCGGACTCATTCACAGACAGCTCCCGGCCCGTTGCTTAGTAACGGGACGCGCCTGGCAACACAAGTCACAGTGCCGCAGGCAGGAAGGAGGCGGCAGCGGCTGGAAGCGGAGGGATTGGAGGAGAGGTGAGCACTGCGTGACATGAGACAACACAAATATCACATAGAGAACTCACCCCTCACTCCTGCTTCAGGCCCATCGCTCCAACGCCAGTCACAGCCGCCGGATCCCACCGCCTCTTCCCCCTCCAGCGTCGTGTGGGTGATTGGGCAGCACTGGATCCGCTGCCCAATCACAGGTGCCTCGCTGGCATGGGGGTGGTGTCCCTGTCAGCGAGGCACTTGTTTCAGTGCCGCTTTCCTGCTCTGTTTTAATGGGCTTTTACAGCCCAGTGCTTGGCCCCGTCCCCCGCTCTGCGCCCGTTCCCATTATCCACGGGAGGCACTGCTACCAGTGCCTCCCACAGTACTTTAAGCTCATCAAATTATTACAATTAAATAAAGAAGATACTTATGACACAGACTATGAGCGCCGCTGAACTGCTGTGCGGTGCGTGATGACGTCATCGCACACCGCACAGTAAGGGTCCTCTCCATGAAGGGAAACTAGACGCGTAGCGTCTAGTTTCCTTCACAGCGGGGGGCAGCGGGACAGACCGGGCAGCGGGGGGCACAGCAGCAGCGGATCTTGCTGTGGTGCGGCGCCCTCCGGAAGGTGGCGCCCCGGGCAAAAGTCCTGCTTGCCCGTGGCAAGATCCACTACTGTTCACCACAGGTGCTGGCAATCATAAATTAAGAGGGAAGTCCAGGAGCAGAGCATTCTGTCCCTCCTGGAGAGGGTCATTTTGGGAGGTGTGCCCACAGCACTGCCGCCACCCCCTAACAGAGCCAGAAGTCAGAAGGCTGGTGAGTATATTACCGTAGTCCTGCAGAGAGGGGTCCTCCGGTCATCGTTGGTGGCAAAAAAGGCACAGCTGCACAGCGGCTGAAGCTGCACGAGCATGCATCTCAAAACACACACAGGGTACAGGGCGTGGAGGGGGGTGCCCTGAGTTGCATGGAAAATCCTTACTCTCACTGGCAAAACAGTAAATACATGTATAGCCTCTGATTTACAAACCCCAGCCAGTATAAAAATCATTGTTGCTGAGGCAGGATCGCACCATTACAGGGGGCGGGGCTTCTCCTCAGATTTGCCAGACACTCACTCAGTGCTATTTTATCATGCAGGGTCACAGAGAAAAGCTGACAGACACCGTTCCTCCTCATAACAACGCTGAAACAAGTACCAGGGTGTTATAGAGAGGGGGAGGGGGGGGGGTATTACATTAGGTGAGAGTGCCTAATTTTGAAATAAAGTGCTGAAGGTTTTGTATAATAAATATACATATACAATTCTCTTCATATAGGGCGCGGTGTGTGAACTGGCAAATCTCTCTGCGTTTCTCTGACAGATTTTAGTGTGGGTCTGTCACTGATAGCTCCCTGTGTGATTGTGGTGTGAAAGTGCACGGCTGTGACATGTCAGACAATGGAGAGAGCTCTTCCCCTGAGGAAGCCATTTTAGATGTGGGTGAGAAAATTACAAAGTAATATGTCAAAGCTTTCTAGAAAACTCTCTGAGTCTGAACAACAGACAAAATACTGGAGAAAATCAGTGGAGGATGTACTATTTGCTGGTCCCTCCACGTCATCCACATGGGACCCCTCAAGTTCCCAGAAAAGGTCTCTGGCCCAGAAAATGCAAGGGGACACAGACACAGATTCCGACTCTGACATCGACACTGGGGATTTGAGAGGGGTAGACCCCAAATTAATCAAAAGCATACAATGTATGATAGTTGCTATAAAGGAAGTGTTGGAGTTTCCTGAAACAACACTGGTCCCAGAGGAAAAGGATTATTTTAAATTAAATAAAATAAATAAAAAGCAGGTTGTGACTTTTCCTCCTTCAAAGGATTTGAATGCGTTCTTTGAAGAATCCTGGGCTAACCCTGAGAAGAAATGTACCCTTCCCAGAAGGATACGTGTAGCGTACCCTTTCCATGAGGAAGACAGGCACAAATGGGAGACACCCCCAATGATAGACACCTCAGTTTCTCGGCTGTATAAGAAAATAGTTTTGCCTGCCCCTAGTTCAGCCTCCGTAAAAGATCCAGCTGACTGTAAATTAGAAACAACCCTAAAATCCATATATACGGCTAACGGAACGGTGCTCAGGACCACCATTGCTTGTGCGTGGGTAGGTAACGCTGTAGAAAAATGGTCTGACAACTTGCTTGTTAACATAGACACAGTTGACAGGGATGAAATAGTCCTAACTCTCGCCCATATCAAAGATGCTGCAGGTTACTTAGTGGAAGCTATAAAGGATATTGGGTTGCTGAGTTCAAGATCCTCTGCTATGGCGATTTTAGCCCACAGGGCGCTGTGGATCCGCCAATGGAATGCTGATGCGGAATCAAAAAAGAATATTGAGGCGCTTCCTTACAATGGAGAAGCCCTCTTTGGAGACAAGCTGGATGCCATGATTTCAACAACTACATCAGGCAAGTCAGCATTTCTGCCTTCTGCAGCTGCTCCACCTAGGAAAGGATTTCATTCTCGTACGATGCAATCCTTTTGCCCCAACAAGTCCAAAACGGCAAAGTGTACCCCCTTCTTCGCAGGAAGAGGTTGATGAAGTGGTGAAACATCTACAACACCATCAGGCTCGCAGGAGCAGAAGTCAACAGCTACTTCTGCTAAAACCTCAGCATGACGCTGGGGCTCCCCTGCGGGAGTACGATCGGGAGGGGGCACGTCTACTGTCTTTCAGCCAGGCCTGGGTTCACTCAGATCTGGATCCTTGGGTATTGCAGATAGTATCCCAAGGGTACAAATTGGAATTTCAGGACCTTTCCCCACGCCGATTTTTCAAATCAGCCTTACCAGCTTCTGTTCAAGACAGAGCAAAAGTGCTGAACGCAATACAGAAATTATGTCAAGACAACATAATTTCCTTAGTTCCTGTGTCACAACAGGAAAAAGGGTTTTATTCAAGCCTGTTTGTAATGCCGAAACCGGATGCCTCGGTCAGAACGATTTTAAACCTAAAGACTCTGAACCTTTATTTGAAAAGGTTCAAATTCAAGATGGAATCCCTGAGAGCGGTGATCTCCAGCTTGGATGAAAAGGAATTTCTGGTATCGATGGACATCAAAGATGCTTATTTACATGTTCCCATCTACCCACCACATCAGGCATACTTAAGGTTTGCGGTGCAGAACTGCCACTACCAGTTCCAAACAATGCCTTTCGGGCTTTCCACGGCTCCGAGAATATTCACCAAGGTGATGGCAGAGATGATGGTTCTTCTTCGCAAGAAAGGAGTCAAAGTCATCCCATACTTGGACAATCTCCTCATAAAAGGGAGAACCAGGGAGAAACTAGTGCAGAACATTGCACTTTCCCTGACGGTGCTTCAACAGCACGGTTGGATCATAAACCTTCCAAAATCACAATTGGAACCCACAAGGAAGTTATCATTTCTGGGAATGATATTGGACACGGAAGCACAGAAAGTATTCCTACTGGTGGAAAAGGCTGTGGAGATCCAGAGGATGGTCAAACAAGTTTTAAAACCAGCACACATATCGATTCATCAGTGCATCCGCCTGCTGGGGAAGATGGTAGTGGCCTACAAGATTTTACAATTTGGACGATTCCACGCCAGGGTGTTCCAACGGGACCTACTGGACAAGTGGTCCGGATCACACCTATACATGCACCGGAAGATAATCCAGTCAACAAAAGCCAGAATTTTACTCTTGTGGTGGCTTCAAAGTTTTCACCTCCTGGAGGGATGCAGGTTCGGGATTCAGACTTGGATCCTGGTGACCACAGATGCAAGCTTCCTAGGTTGGGGAGCAGTCACGCAAGGGGAAAGCTTCCAAGGACAATGGTCAAGTCAAGAAGTACTCCTCACATAAACATTCTGGAATTGAGAGCTGTGTACAACAACCTTCATCAAGCGGCACACATTCTTCAAGATCGTCCCATACAGATCCAGTCAGACAATGTAACGGCAGTAGCTTACATAAGCCGCCAGGGTGGAACAAAAAGCAGAGCGGCAATGGCAAAGGTGACAAAGATACTCCTCTGGGCAGACAGACATGCAAAAGCTCTGTCGGCAATTTTCATTCCAGGAGTGGACAACTGGTAAGCAGACTTCCTCAGCAGACACGATCTCCATCCAGGAGAATGGGGCTTCCACCCAGAAGTCTTTGCAGAGGTAGCAGATCGTTGGGGCGTTCCTCAAATAGATATGATGGCATCGTGTCTCAACAAGAAGCTTCAGAAATATTGTTCCAGGTCAAGAGACCCACAAGCAATAGCAATGGATGCATTGGTGACTCAGTGGGTGTTTCAGTCGGTGTATCTGTTCCCTCCACTTCCACTAATACCAAAAGTTCTCAAGATCATCAGAAGAACAAGGGTTCAAGCAATTCTCATTGCCCCAGACTGGACAAGGAGGGCTTGGTATCCAGATCTTCAGGAGTTATTACTGGAAGATCCTCAGCCTCTTCCTCTTCACGAGGATCTGCTTCAGTAGGGGCCGTTTGTTTATCAAGACTTACTGTGGCTGCGTTTGACAGCATGGCTGTTGAGCGCCAGATCCTAACCCGTAAGGGTATTCACAATGAAGTCATTCCCACACTTAATCTGGCCAGGAAAGGGATAACGTCCAAACATTACCATCGTATTTGGAGAAAATATGTATCTTGGTGTGAATCCAAGAAGTCTCCTGCGGTGGAGTTTAAATTAGGAGGTCTTCTCCTATTTCTACAGGCGGGTGTGGATGCTGGCTTGAGATAAGGGTCTATCAAGGTCCAAATTTCGGCCTTGTCCATTTTCTTTCAGAAACAGTTGGTTCCCCTTCCTGAGGTCCAGACGTTCGTGAAAGGAGTTCTGCGCATCCAACCTCCCTTTGTGCCTCCTGCAGCACCATTGGATCTTAATGTGGTGTTGCAGTTCCTTAAATCGGACTGGTTTGAGCCTCTACAAGAGGTAGAGTTGAAGTTTCTCACTTGGAAAGTGGTCATGCTGTTGGCCTTGGCCTCAGGCAGACGAGTGTCTGAATTAGGGGCTCTGTCACACAAGAGTCCTTATTTGATTTTTCATGAAGATAGAGCTGAACTAGATAGAGCTGAACTGCGGACGCGTCAGCATTTCTTCCAAAGGTTGTGTCTTATTTCCATATCAACCAACCTGTGGTGGTGCCAGTGGCTTCTGACACCTCAGCTGTTTCAAAGTCCTTGGATGTTGTCAGAGCGTTGAGGACTTATGTTGCAAGAACGGCTCAGATAAGGAAAACAGAATCTTTGTTTGTCCTCTATGACCCCAACAAGATTGGGGGTCCTGCTTCTAAGCAGACTATTGCGCGCTGGATCAGAGGTACCATTAAGCACACTTATTCCACGGCAGGATTGCCGTTACTGAGTTCGGTAAAGGCCCACTCTACAAGGAAAGTGGGTTCTTCCTGGGCGGCTGCCCGGGGTGTCTCAGTGTTGCAAATTTGCCGAGCAGCTACTTGGTCAGGGGCAAACACGTTTGCTAAGTTTTACAGGTTTGACACCTTGGCTGCTGACGACCTTTAGTTTGGTCAGTCAGTTCTGCAGGAACATTAGCACTTTCCCACCCGTACTAGGAGCTTTGGTACATCCCCATGGTACTAAAATGGATCCCAGCATCCTCTAGGACGTAAGAGAAAATAGTATTTTAATTACCTACCAGTAAATCCTTTTCTTGTAGTCCGTAGAGGATGCTGGGCGCCCGCCCATTGCTCATTTTTCCTGCAGAACTACATTTTATCTTTTTACACAGGTTCTCATGTGTTAAGATGTTCACAGCTGTTGCTGTTACGTTATGCATGCACGTTAGCATGGGTTATATTGAAAGCCATGTTAGGCGGCATGTTTTGTATGGTGTGAGCTGGTGTGAATCTCGCCACTAGTTTAATGTAAATTCTTCTCTCGAAGTTGGGCACAGTTCCTATACTGAGGTCTGGAGGAGGGGCATAGAGGGAGGAGCCAGTTCACACTGTTGAAAAGTCTTAAAGTGCCGAAGGCTCCTGTGGAACCGTCTATACCTCATGGTACTAAAATGGACCCCAGCATCCTCTACGGACTACGAGAAAAGGATTTACCGGTAGGTAATTAAAATCCTATATTTTTTTTTACGGGAAAGAGACTTCAACCTTAAAGCATAAAATACTTGCAATTAACATATAGGTATTAAAATTAGGACAAAACTTACGTAAAGTAAAAAATAAAATGTTATGAGATAGCAAATAAGAAATGCACTGGTGAGTGGAAAAATAGTACCCAACACATATCATATATAATAAAACAGTTGTGTGTAAATTATTTAATAAGGAGATATAGGTGTGTAAAGGGGCTGGCTACTAATAAGAAACACGTTGGGTATGGTATGCCGGCGGCCGGGTTACCGGCTGTCAGAATACAGATACCGGAATCCCGTCCGCCAGAATGCCAGCAGGGGGGCAAGCGCAATGAAGCCCATTACGGGCTCACTGTGCTTTCAACGCTGCGGGCTCAGTGGCTTGCTGCGCTCACCACAGGTTTCATTCTCACTCTATAGGTGTTGTGGGAATAGCCCCCTTCTAGCCGGGATTCTGGTTGGTGGCATTGTCAGTGCTTGGGATTCCGGTTGTCGGCATTTTTCAGTGCTTGGGATTCCGGCTGTCGGCATTTTCAGTGCTTGGGATTCCGGCTGGTGGCATTGTCAGTGCTTGGGATTCCGGCTATCGGCATTGACAAGGCTTGGGATTCCGGCTGCCGGCCTACAGTATTTTAACAGGAAGGGGATAATGTTCTCAGTCGAAAAAAAACAACACTTTCCGCCCATTTGTAGGTTGAAATAACTTGTAGAAAAATCTGCCCGGGTGAAAACCATGTGGATTGGTGAATTTGCCACGCCGATCCATGTGTTTTGTCGAATTTGCGGGCATTGTTGACAGTTTTTTGGTCAGTTTTCACCAATGCCGATTGAACAAAAAAAAAAAAAAAAAAAACGAAAAGGCATGGTGAAAACGGAGCAAAAAACTGTTGAAAATGGTCTCTATTGAATAACAAACAATCGAATTAGTGCCGGTTTTCCGACTGCAACCCCAGAAAAAAACAGCAGGCGGTCCTGCATCGCTCAGAGCAGAGGCACCAGGGACACGTGTGGCCACTTACCAGCGGGGGAGAAGGTGAATCAGTCTGGCAGGAAGGTGTGAGACCCTGTGTGGGGTGAGCAGTGCGGTGACTGGGAGGAAGAGGGGTCGGCACTGGGGCTGCAGATGATGCGGGTGAGGGATGGGGTCCTGTGCTTGCCCATCCCACACCCCGCACAGGCAATACCCATACCCTCTAGTCAACTGCTGGTGTCTACTGGTGTCCCCTACCCCCCCATACTGGCTGTGAGCTGTGCGGGGACTGGTGAGATTACACGTGCCTGTACTGGTGCGTACAATGCAGCATCATTTTAGCCTGCCCATTACAGATATACATCATCTATATATAAAAGGCTAATGCTACACCCTCTGCATAACAGAGCCCCAGCTCCCAGCAGCAGTACTTCCAGAAACCTGGCAGCTCCTGTGTGAGTAGCGACTGCTCCCCCCATAATCCGGCCCAGGGGTCTGTCTTTTAACTAGTTTAATGATAAAGACTTCTCTCCAGGATGTACTCCTAATGCCTTTGAGCTATGTCTGATTGGGGTTATTAGATTTCTAAATGACCTCACTATGGGCATCATCATCCCTTCTTTTAGCCATATGAAGGACCAATTCTTATCTTAGACTGGTCCTTTTTCCAATTTTTGCACATCCGTCACTTTCATTCCTCTGTTAAGTGGAAGCTCACTACTTTTGGGCTTCTTTGTTTTAGTCAGTCTTCTACCAAGGGGCTGATCTCCATTCTCTATGAGGAACTCTGCCTGACAGGGTCTTTAGCTAGAGAATCACATGAAAGGGCCTGGGAGAGAGAGAGATCTTGGAGAACATTTAAAAGACCAGGACTGGGAGGATGAGGTTAGGCTCAATGCTGCTTCCACTTCCCATTGCAATCGCATAAAGGGAAATGTCTACACGCTTTTGTACAGATGGAACCTTGCTCCTTCAAATCTGCATTATTTCTCAGCACAGGTCTCTGATACATACTTGCCTACTCTCCCGGAATGGCCGGGAGGCTCCCAAAAATCGGGTGACCCTCCCAGGCCCCCGGAAGAGCAGGCAAGTCTCCCGATTTGACGGGGTCCCCCCTGCCCGTCCGCCCACTTTGTGTGTAAAGTGGGCGGTCCGGGCAGACGATGACGCGATTCTTGCTGAATCGCGTCATCATAGCCACGCCCCCTGCATTGTAATGCCGGTGATCGCGACATTACAGAGTGGGGGGCGTGGCTTAAAGGAGATAGCAATGTAACCACGCCCCGTCCCGCCCATGTCCCACCCCCGTACCGCCTCCTGTCCACCCCCTCCATTCGTGAGAGTGCTCCCAGCCCGCCTGTTGACCGACCTGGCTGCTCTCTCCCGCAGAGAGCAGCCAGAATGTCGGTAAGTATGCTCTGATAGCTGTCACGGGGCTGTTCAGCTTTGGGTTCTTTCTATCACAGATGGTGGGACTGCCCTTAACTGCTCACCTTCCGGAGGAGCATTTGCCAGTTATTACCCTCTCTCCTTCAGTTTAGTTTCCCCTATCTTCTCGGTACGTCCTTCTGAAGCTGAACTACCCACCTGCAACTAATGGCAGAACAAGTAGATTCGGCATGTTGCTTCGGCAACTACTTGCCATATTGCCTCCGACTAGCACAAGCCCACTTCTCCATCTGTGAAGGCCATCGGAAATCAAAATAGGATCTGGCAAACCAGATGGGATATAATTTAGTCTTTAGTTTAGAGACATGTAATATTTTGGGTTATGGGTCAAAAGTGTAGCCATGCAATAAATAAATAGATAAGTATTTATATAGCATATATAATATAAATCTAATAATAAGGTAACGTGGAAACTTCATACTATAGTAAAGTACTATTATAATGTTAATTAATTAAAATTTAATGTAAGTTGAAATTCATTTATGTTGTTGTATAATACAGGTTGAGTATCCCATATCCAAATATCCGAAATACAGAATATTCCGAAATACAGACTTTTTGAGTGAGAGTGAGATAGTGAAACTTTTGTTTTTCGATGGCTCAATGTGCACAAACTTTGTTTAATACACAAAGTTATTAAAAATATTGTATTAAATGACCTTCAGGCTGTGTGTATAAGGTGTATATGAAACATAATGAATTGTGTGAATGTAGACACACTTTGTTTAATGCACAAAGTTATAAAAAATATTGGCTAAAATGACCTTCAGGCTGTGTGTATAAGGTGTATATGTAACATAAATACATTCTGTGCTTAGACTTGGGTCCCATCACCATGATATCTCATTATGGTATGCAATTATTCCAAAATACGGAAAAATCCGATATCCAAAATACTTCTGGTCCCAAGCATTTTGGATAAGGGATACTCAACCTGTATATAAGCACGTCCAGTGTGGGCAGTGGTCAGCATGCGGGTTCAGAGCACTGGAAAGCTGGCCTGACAGACTTACGGCTGAAGTCTGTCATAAGATAAGTCCCCGCGTGCCGCTACAAGCCCAATGGAGATAGCCTGCAAGGGCGGTAAGAACAGATCTCGAGACACCCATCTGCTTCCACGCGCCACGGTAGTAACAGTCTGCCGGGCGGGAAGCAGGGTCTCACGCACTCGCTGTACTGACCGCGAGCCGCTGGAGATGGAGGGATGCTCTGATTGGCGCCGGGGACGAGAGGCCACCAATAGGGATATGCCAGTCAGCGTGAGCCTCAGAAGTGAGAGATATAAAAGTGGGCTCCTCAGCGCTGACCGGCAGTCTGCAGTTCCCTCAGTGTGAGCACAGTCCTTGGGAGCTCCTCCCCGCCACAAAGAGCTGGCTGTAAACATTGAGAGGGCAATAGTGGAGTTAAGGATGCTACCCTCCTAAATACACATAAGAGCTGGGCACATCCAGGATGCTTTGAGACCTCCTGCAGATGCAAACTATACATATAGGGCAGAAGAGCAGGGCACCTTAGGATGTTAATGCCAATAGAGGAGTAGGTGTGTATCGCAGAGTCTACAGAGTCTGTCGCAGTGTAAGAGGTCATCAGGAGCACAAGCTAATCTTCCCTACAGAGACTGAGTGTAGTCAGACGAGGGGCCAATAGGGAGCCAGAGGTTGAGGGAGAGAATAGCCCCGCACTACCCAGAGCAGCTTATGGAGAGCCAGTCTGAGAGAGAGTGCAGCCGAACGTGGATTGGTGAGAACTGAAACCGCACTCACCTACACTATCTATAGACATTTTACTTATACAGCTTATTAGACTCTAAGGGACATCACGGACATTGATATCTATTAGCAGCCGTTTAAAATATACTTTGGTATCTGGACAATTAAATTTAGTACAATGGCCCTCATTCCGAGTTGCTAAAAGCAGCTTGCGAGCAAACAACTCGGAATGACCCCCCTTGTCGTCATGAGTTTTCTATTTTTTTGTGTGAGTCAAATTGTAGGGTTTCAAAAAGTTGAAAAAATAAAAAAAAACTTGTGTAGACCGTATGTTGTGTCGACCATTGTCATGTTGACCATTTGAACCTGTTGTCCTTTTGACCATGTCGTCCATATGCATGTCAACCATATGGTGTTGCCCTATTGATTGTTGACCTTCTGACTGCCGACCTAACAACTGGATACCAATATTTTGTAATTGTTGGCTTCACAACTTATTTGTTATACTATACTTTTACTTATGTTTTTTTACACATAATTAAAATAAAGTATTTTATTTAAAAAATGATTGCAATGCAAGAAAAGTGCAGCAATGGATGCCAAAATTCTGTTTGCTAGTTACCATGGGAGGGATAAGTAGGAATGGTCATCGGTGGATTAGCCATCAATCGTCGCCATTGATGATACAATTGATGGTATGAAAACATCTGCTAGGGAACCATCTATGGTTTCACCCACCAATGGTCATCCCTTCTTTACTATGGAGTAGGCTTCTGGCCAATCATTGACTGGGGGCAGGGCTTCCCATGTGTCAAGGGGTGGAGCTATGCTCCGTGTCCCGACACAATATAGAGGGGAAAACAATCTGGTTGGTCTTTATCATCGATGGCAGGAAACCATCTGGTTCTCCCTCATTGAAGGCTAAAGTATTCCACAATGGCCATAGACCATCAATAATTTTGAATCATCGATGGCCATCCCTAAGGATAAAATTATAGGAGTAGAGAAGGACAGGAATCCAACGAAATTAGAATACAGAGTTAGTGAAACGTGTATAAGCTGAAGATCAGAATATAACCAATTTGGAGCTTTCACAGTAGTTACTAGATATTGGCCCTCATTCCGAGTCGTTCGCTCGGTAATTTTCATCGCATCGCAGTGAAATTCCGCTTAGTACGCATGCGCAATATTCGCACTGCGACTGCGCCAAGTAATTTTGCTATGAAGATAGTATTTTTACTCACGGCTTTTTCTTCGCTCCGGCGATCGTAGTGTGATTGACAGGAAATGGGTGTTACTGGGCGGAAACACGGCGTTTTAGGGGCGTGTGGATAAAAACGCTACCGTTTCCGGAAAAAACGCAGGAGTGGCCGGAGAAACGGGGGAGTGTCTGGGCGAACGCTGGGTGTGTTTATGACGTCAAACCAGGAACGACAAGCACTGAACTGATCGCAGATGCCGAGTAAGTGTGGAGCTACTCTGAAACTGCTAAGTAGTTTGTAATCGCAATATTGCGAATACATCGTTCGCAATTTTAAGAAGCTAAGATACACTCCCAGTAGGCGGCGGCTTAGCGTGTGCAACTCTGCTAAAATCGCCTTGCGACTTGCGAGCGATCAACTCGGAATGAGGGCCATTGTTCCCTACTGGGGAAAGAAGAAAAAAATAGTTTAATATATTTAAAACCTATGCAGGAAATACTACCAGTGTTTATACATGGACTTTATCTTATCGCTTATCATGCTTGTGGGGGAAAGTTATTTATCAAGTTTCATTCCTGTAAATGACAGGGCTGCCGGTCAACAAAAAAGAGGGGGGGTATATTTGATTTGGGCTGGTCGCTGCTAGTTTGTGACAAGGGACAAGGTCTTGTATGCGTGACAAAACACAGATGTTATTTTTCTATTACTATTCTGATACAGACAATGGGGTTCAATCCGACCTGATCGCTAGCAGGCTACTTTTGGCACTGCTGCGATCAGGTAGTCGTCGCCTACAGGGTAGGGCGTGAGGGCTTTGCAGGGCTGCGATCCGCTGTACAGAGGCGGCACAAGCAAAAAGTTTGTAAAGTCTCTGCACAGCTCAAGACTTACTCAGCAGCTGCGACGATCTTTCCTGGAGCCCGCACATTGCCGCCTGCGCGCATGCGCAGTTCTGACCCGTTTGCACGGCTGCGAAAAAGTGCAATGGTATTTCCTGAGAAAATGTTTATGGTGAAGTTTGCGTTGAGATCTGATTGTCAACTCTGAGCTATAGACATGGGGGTAAATTCACTAAGGTGGGAGGTTTTTTTTTTAGAACTGGCGATGTTGCTCATAGCAACCAGAGTCTATCTATTATCTTCTAGAAGCAGCTAGATAAATGTTAAGTAGAATCTGATTATTTGCTATGATGTGATGTGAAGATTTTTTCCCTCCTGAGTGATATTGTTTACAGTATCACCCACTGTGTATGCCAGCATGGGCCGACGCCCCCTGTGGCATTACGCCAGTGTCTACTCGCTGCCGGAGAGGAGGGCGCCTATGACGGAGGCTGCACGCGGGTCCCTTTCTCTCTTAAAACGCCCCTCACACCGATACTTGCATTTGCAATCCTTACTGAATTAGGGGCACTTTTCAGCATCAGTCAGTAGAGCATTGCGATCTTATTTTCCTGACTGTCTGAGCAGGGTGGTGGCGTGTCTGCCTTCGCAGTTTTGCCGGGTTTGCATTGCAATCACATCGCTGGTGGCAGTTAGCATACTGGACGGACTCGCCCTGTGCTGGGCGGACCCCATGTGAGTGTTAGCAGTTGCAGTTTGGCTAAATTACTGTAACTAACAAAACTGCAACTGATGCTGATTTTTTTTTCTGTTTTATTTTAATTATTCCTTTTCCTTAAAACTATTATGCATTTGTCATTTGATATTATTATTTTTGTAATTATTAAGCATTGGAGTAGTTGTGCTGAAATGAAAGCATCATTAATTTAAGCCTGGGGGTATATTTACTAAGAATCGTATATGTGACGATTTGGTGGGAGTTTCATCTCGATTTTGATCTGTCGTTTTTTTTTTGCAACTTTTTGAATTTATTTTATGTAATTTACTAAGCTGCCAAGTTCTCTTCTTTCGTATGTTCCGATGTTGATGTGATTCATATTGTCGGGCAGTGTTTTATGAGAGTGATTAGTAAAACACTGCCGGACATAACACAATGAAGCCCGGCCAGATCAGTGAGATCCGTGCAGGGCTTCATTGTGTACATTCTACTAAGTGCTGAAAGGGTTAAAAATTGGGTGGAAAATTGGGTGGGGTCCCCCCTCCTATGTATAACCAGCTTCGGGCTCTTTGAGCCGGTCCTGGTTGTAAAAATACAGGGGTAAAATTGCGTAGGGTCCCCCCATATTTAAACAACCAGCACCGGGCCCTGCGTCCGGTCCTGGTTCAAAAAATACGGGGGACAAAAGATGTAGGGGTCCCCCATATTTTTTAAACCAGCACCGGGCTCCACTAGCCAGAGAGATAATGCCACAGTCAGGGGACACTGTTATACTGGTCCCTGCAGCCGTGGCATTACCCCCCCCCCCCAACTAGTCACCCCTGGCCGGGGTTCCCTGGAGGAGTGGGGAACTCTTAAATCAAGGGGTCCCTCCCCTCCAGCCACCCAAGGACCAGGGGTGAAGCCCGAGGCTGTCCCCCCCCCCATCCGTGGGCGGTGGATGGGAGGCTGATAGCCTTTATGCAAAAATACAGAATATTGTTTTTTGTAGTAGAACTACAAGTCCCAGCAAGCCTTCCACGCAAGCTGGTACTTGGAGACCACAAGTACCAGCATGCGGGAAAATAACGGGCTCGCTGGTACCTGTAGTTCTACTACAAAAAAATACACCCAAAAAACCCACTACACAGACACTGTGAAAGTACAATTTTAATAACACACACTTACACACTCACATACTTATTACTTACCTACCTCCAACGCTGCGATTCATGTCCACTTGTCCATGTAGAATCCACAGATTACCTATAAAAATAAAAATAAGAATTTAAACCTACCAGTAAATCTTTTTCTTCTAGTCCGTAGAGGATGCTGGGGACTCCGTAAGGACCATGGGGTATAGATGGGCTCCGCAGGAGACATGGGCACTATAAAGAACTTTTAGAATGGGTGTGCACTGGCTCCTCCCTCTATGCCCCTCCTCCAGACCTCAGTTAGAGAAACTGAGCCCAGAGGAGATGGACAATACGAGGAAAGGATTTTGTTAATCTAAGGGCAAGATTCATACCAGCCCACACCATCCACACCGTATAACCTGGAATATACGCAACCAGTTAACAGTATGAACAAAAACAGTATCAGTCAACGATCGATCTCTACTGTAACATAACCCTTATGTAAGCAACAACTATATACAAGTCTTGCAGATTTAGGGGGTCATTCCGAGTTGTTCGCTCGTTATTTTTTTGTCGCAACGGAGCGATTAGTCGCTAATGCGCATGCGCAATGTCCGCAGTGCGACTGCGCCAAGTAAATTTGCTATGCAGTTAGGAATTTTACTCATGGCATTACGAGGTTTTTTCTTCGTTCTGGTGATCGTAATGTGATTGACAGGTAGTGGGTGTTTCTGGGCGGAAACTGGCCGTTTTATGGGAGTGTGTGAAAAAACGCTACCGTTTCTGTAAAAAACGCGGGAGTGGCTGGAGATACGGAGGAGTGTCTGGGCGAACGCTGGGTGTGTTTGTGACGTCAAACCAGGAACGACAAGCACTGAACTGATCGCAGATGCCGAGTAAGTTTGGAGCTACTCAGAAACTGCTAAGAAGTGTCTATTCGCAATATTGCTAATCTTTCGTTCGCAATTTTGATAAGCTAAGATTCACTCCCAGTAGGCGGCGGCTTAGCGTGTGCAAAGCTGCTAAAAGCGGCTTGCGAGCGAACAACTCGGAATGACCACCTTAGTCCGCACTGGGACGGGCGCCCAGCATCCTCTACGGACTAGAAGAAAAAGATTTACCGGTAGGTTTAAAATCTTATTTTCTCTTACGTCCTAGAGGATGCTGGGGACTCCGTAAGGACCATGGGGTTTATACCAAAGCTCCAAACTGGGCTGGAGAGTGCGGATGACTCTGCAGCACCGATTGAGCAAATGCGAGGTCCTCATCAGCCAGGGTATCAAACTTATAGAACTTTGCAAAAGTGTTCAAACCCGACCAAGTAGCTGCTCGGCAAAGCTGTAACGCCGAGATGCCTCGGGCAGCCGCCCAAGAAGAGCCCACCTTCCTAGTGGAATGGGCCTTTACCGAATTTGGTAACGGCAATCCAGCCGTAGAATGAGCCTGCTGAATCGTGTTACAGATCCAGCGAGCAATAGTCTGCTTCGAAGCAGGGGCGCCAACTTTGTTGGCTGCATACAAGATAAACAGTGCTTCTGTATTCCTAACCCGAGCCGTCCTGGCTACATCAATTTTTAAGGCCCTGACTACATCCAGGGACTTGGAGTCCTCCAAGTCACCCGTAGCCACAGGCACCACGATAGGTTGGTTCATATGAAATGAAGAAACCACCTTAGGCAAAAATTGAGGACGAGTCCTCAACTCTGCTCTATCCACATGGAAAATCAAATAGGGGCTCTTGTGAGACAAGGCCGCCAATTCGGACACCCGCCTTGCAGATGCCAAGGCCAATAACATGACCACCTTCCAAGTGAGAAATTTTAATTCAACCGTTTGAAGAGGTTCAAACCAGTGAGATTTAAGGAACCTTAACACCACGTTAAGGTCCCATGGTGCCACTGGGGGCACAAAAGGAGGCTGGATGTGCAGCACTCCCTTTACAAAAGTCTGGACTTCTGGGAGAGAAGCCAATTCCTTCTGAAAGAATATAGATAGGGCCGAAATCTGTACCTTAATGGAGCCTAACTTAAGGCCCATATGCACTCCTGTCTGTAGAAAGTGGAGAAAACGGCCCAGATCGAAATCTTCCGTAGGAGCATTCTTGGCTTCACACCAAGATACATACTTCCTCCAGATACGGTGATAATGTTTCGCCGTCACCTCCTTCCTAGCCTTTATCAGAGTAGGGATGACTTCCTCCGGAATATCCTCCCAGCTAGGATTCGGTGTTCAACCGCCATGCCGTCAAACGTAACCGCGGTAAGTCTTGGAACACGCAGGGCCCCTGCTGCAACAGGTCCTCCCTGAGAGGAAGAGGCCACGGATCTTCTGTGAGCATTTCCTGAAGATCTGAATACCAGGCCCTTCGAGGCCAATCTGGAACAATGAGTATTGTCTGCACTCTTTTTTGTCTTATGATTCTCAATATTTTTGAGATGAGAGGCAGAAGAGGGAACACATAGACCGACTGAAACACCCATGGTGTCACCAGGGTGTCTACCGCTACTGCCTGAGGGTCCCTTGACCTTGCACAATACCTCCGAAGCTTCTTGTTGAGGCGTGACGCCATCATGTCTATTTGAGGAAGTCCCCAATGACTTGTTATCTCTGCAAAAACTTCTTGATGAAGTCCCCACTCTCCTGGATGGAGATCGTGTCTGCTGAGGAAGTCTGCTTCCCAGTTGTCCACTCCCGAAATGAAGACTGCTGACAGAGAGCTTACGTGATTTTCCACCCAGCCAAGAATCCTGGTGGCTTCCGCCATTGCCACTCTGCTCCTTGTCCCGCCTTGACGGTTTATATGAGCCACGGCTGTGACGTTGTCTGATTGAATCAGAACCGGTAGGTCGCGAAGAAGATTCTCCGCTTGTCGTAGGCCGTTGTATATGGCCCTCAATTCCAGCACGTTGATGTGTAGACAAGCCTCCTAGCTTGACCAGAGTCCCTGAAAATTTCTTCCTTGTGTGACTGCTCCCCATTCTCGGAGGCTCGCGTCCGTGGTCACTCGAACCCAGTCTTGAATGCCGAACCTGCGACCCTCTAGAAGGTGAGCACTTTGCAGCCATCACAGGAGAGACACCCTGGCCCTGGGGACAGGCTTATCTTCTGATGTAATTGTAGATGGGACCCGGACCACTTGTCCAGAAGATCCCACTGGAACGTCCTTGCATGAAACCTGCCGAAGGGGATGGCCTCGTAGGCTGCCACCATTTTCCCCAGAACTCGAGTGCATTGATGAACAGACACTCTTTTTGGTTTTAGCAGGTCTCTGACATGTTCTGGAGGTCCTGGGGTTTTTACATCAGGAGAAAAACCCTTTTCTGTTCCGTGTCCAGAATCATGCCTAAGAAAGATAGCCGAGTCGTTGGAATCAACTGTGACTTTGGTAGATTTAGAATCCAGCCATGCAGCTGCAGCACTCTCAGGGAGAGCGACACGCTTTTCAGCAATTGATCTCTCGATCTCGCTTTTCTCAGGAGAACGTCCAAGTATGGGATAATTGTGACTCCCTGCCTGCGCAGGAGCACCATCATCTCCGCCATCACCTTGGTGAAAATCCTCGGTGCCGTGGAAATCCCAAACTGCAACGTCTGAAACTGGTAATGACAGTCCTGTACAGCGAATCTCAGGTACTCCTGATGAGGAATATATGGGGACATGAAGGTAGGCATCCTTTACGTCCAGTGACACCATAAAATCCCCCCCTTCCAGACTGGATATCACAGCCCGGAGCGATTCCATCTTGAATTTGAACTTTTTCAAGTACAGGTTTAGGGATTTTAGATTTAAAATGGGTCTGACCGAACCATCCGGCTTCGGGACCACAAACAGGGTTGAATAGTACCCTTTTCCCTGTTGGACCAGGGGAACCTTGACAATCACTTGCTGTTGACACAGCTTTTGAATTGCGGCTAACACTATTTCCCTCTCTGGGGGAGGAGCTGGCAAGGCCGACATTAAAAATCGGCGAGGGGGCACCTCGTCGAATTCCAGTTTGTAGCCTTGGGATACAATATCCATCGCCCAAGGATCCACGTCTGACAGAACCCAGACCTGGCTGAAGAGTCGAAGACGTACCCCCACCGGTGCAGACTCCCTCAGTGGAGCCCCAGCGTCATGCGGTGGATTTAGCAGAAGCCGGGGAGGACTTCTGCTCCTGGGAACTAGCCGAAGCAGGCGTTCTCTTTCCTCTGCCCTTACCTCTGGCGAGGAAGGATGAGCCCCGACCTCTTCTGGACTTATGCGACTGAAAGGACTGCATCTGATATTGTGGAGTTTTCTTTTGCTGTGGGGGAACAAAAGGCAAAAAAGTAGATTTACCCGCGGTAGCTGTGGAAACCAGGTCCGTGAGACCATCCCCAAATAAAACTTCACCTTTGTAAGGTAAAACCTCCATATGCTTCTTTGAGTCGGCATCACCCGTCCATTGGCGGGTCAACAGGGCTCGCCTAGCAGAAATCGCCATGGCGTTGGCTCTCGAACCTAGCAGCCCAACGTCTCTTTGAGCATCTCTCATATATAAGACTGCGTCTTTAATGTGACCTAAGGTCAATAAAATGGTATCCCTGTCTAGAGTATCAATGTCAGCTGACAAGGTATCTGTCCACGCTGCAACTGCGCTACAAACCCACGCCGATGCTATCGCCGGCCTGAGCAAAGCACCCGTATGCGTATAAATAGATTTTAAGGTAGTCTCCTGTCTGCGATCAGCAGGATCCTTGAGGGCTGCCGTGTCTGGAGACGGTAGGGCCACCTTCTTGGACAGACGCGTTAAACCCTTGTCCACCCTGGGCGAGGATTCCCACCGTACCCTGTCCTGTGCAGGGAAAGGATACGCCATAAGAATCCTCTTGGGAATCTGCAGTTTTTTGTCTGGAGTTTCCCAAGCTTTTTCAAACCACTTGTTCAGCTCATGAGATGGGGGAAAGGTTACCTCAGGTTTCTTTACCTTAAACCTGTGTACCCTCGTGTCAGGGACAGAGGGGTCCTCTGTGATATGCAAAACATCTTTTATTGCAATAATCATATAATGAATACTTTTGGCCACCCTTGGGTGTAACCTTGCATCATCGTAGTCGACACTGGAGTCAGAATCCGTGTCGGTATCAGTGTCTGCTATCTGGGAAAGGGGACCTTTATGAGACCCCGAAGGGCCTTGTGACACAGTCAAAGCCATGGATTGACTACCTGCTTTTTCCCTGGACTCTGCTTTGTCCATTCTCTTATGTAATAAGGTCACATTTGCATTTAAAACATTCCACATGTCCAACCAATCATGAGTCGGCGTTGCCGACGGAGACACCACAATCATCTGCTCCACCTCCTCCTTAGATGAGCCTTCCACTTCAGACATGCCGACACACTCGTACCGACACCCCCCCACACACACACACACACACACAGGGATATATCTATAAGGAGACAGTTCCCCAATAAGGCCCTTTGGAGAGACAGAGAGAGAGTATGCCAGCAGACACCCAGCGCCAACTGACACCAGAAGCAATTTCCCAGATAATATAGCGCTTTTTTATATATAATTACTGTGTAATACACTCACTGCGCCTTACAAGTGCCCCCCCCCCCCCCCCTCTTTTCAGCCCTGTGTCACCGTGTTCAGCAGGGGAGAGTCCGGGGAGCCAGCTTCTCTGCAGTGCTCTGTGGAGAAAATGGCGCTGGTTAGTGCTGTGGGACCAAGCTTCGCCCCCTCCAACGGCGAGCTTTGGTCCCGCTCAATTGTATAAAACTGGCGGGGGATTTTTATAATTACTGCCTCCGCAGCCTCTATACTCATAAATGCCAGACTTAGACATTTATATTGCAGCCCAGGGCGCCCCCCCCCCCCCCCTGCTCCCTGCACCCATCAGTGCCTGCTAGTGTGTGTAGTGTGTGAGAGCAATGGTGCGCAGCATTACCGCTGCGCGCTTACCTCAGGGAAGATCTGAAATCTTCTGCCGCCTTGAAGTCTTCTTTTCCTCTTATACTCACCCGGCTTCTATCTTCCGGCTCTGTGAGGAGGACGGCGGCGCGGCTCCGGGACGAACGGCGGGGGGAGACCTGCGTTCCGACTCCCTCTGGAGCTAATGGTGTCCAGTAGCCTAAGAAGCAGAGCCTATCACTTAAGTAGGTCTGCTTCTCTCCCCTTAGTCCCACGATGCAGGGAGCCTGTTGCCAGCGCTGCTCCCTGAAAATAAAAAAACCTAACAAAATAATTTTTCAGAGAAACTCAGGAGAGCTCCCCTGTAATGCACCCAATCTCCTCTGGGCACAGGATCTAACTGAGGTCTGGAGGAGGGGCATAGAGGGAGGAGCCAGTGCACACCCATCTAAAAGTTCTTTATAGTGCCCATGTCTCCTGCGGAGCCCGTCTATACCCCATGGTCCTTACGGAGTCCCCAGCATCCTCTAGGACGTAAGAGAAATTATACTTACAACCAATCCAGTGTAGATCTGTCCTCTTCTTTCTCGACGTAATCTAGGGACTTGTTTAAAAAAACAAACCGAAAAACCCGATCCACGCTACTAAAGGGGTTCCATGTTTACACCTGGAACCCCTTTTCCCGAATGGAGGGACCCACCGTGACTTCTTTCAGTGAAGGTCCCGCCAGCCAATCTGGGAGCGCCACGTCATGGTGCTCTCCTGATTGGCTGTGCGCTCCTGCCCTGTCAATCAAGAGGAGCGCACTGGTTATAATGTAGCTTAGCGCAGCTCCATTGTAACCACTGATGCGAACTTTGCGGTCTGCGGTTAACTGCAAAGTTAATAGGGGTGACTCTTGTGGGTGACCCTAATTAACTTCGCGGTCTACCGCAGATCGCAAAGTTCCCATCAGTCTATCAATGCAGAGTTCCTCAAAAGCAAGCAAAATAAGAAATATGGGCCCTCATTCCGAGTTGACCGCTCGCTAGTAGTTTTTAGCAGCCGTGCGAACGCTATGCCGCCGCCCACTGGGAGTGTATTTTAGCTTAGCAGAAGTGCGAATGTTTGTATTGCAGAGCGCCTACAAAAATGTTTGTGCCGTTTCAGAGTAGCTTAAAACCTACTCCGCGCTTGCGATCACTTCAGACCATTCAGTTCCGGATTTGACGTCACACAGCGTTCGCCCAGCCACGCCTGCGTTTTCCCTGGCACGCCTGCGTTTTTCCGAACACTCCCTGAAAACGGTCAGTTGCCACCCAGAAACGCCCACTTCCTGTCAATCACTCTGTGGAAAGCAGTGCGACTGAAAAGTATCGCTAGACCCCGTGTAAAACTACATTGTTCGTTGTACCCGTACGTCACGCGTGCGCATTCTGCCGCATACGCATGCGCAGAATTGCTGTTTTTTGCCTGATCACTGCGCTGCGAACAAATGCAGCTAGCGATCAATTCAGAATGACCCTCATGGTGTAGTATGTTTGACATTCACAGTAACAACCCTCTCCGGTGCAAATGGTGCAAATGGTGATAATTCTAGTCAATCCAATAAAACAGGTACAGCGTACCTAAACTCACAATGCAACAAGGTGCCCTAATCAAGGTTATCTTCAATGCTAACACCGCGTGGACGAAATGAGATATTCAACTTTTTTTTTAAAGTTTATATATATATATATAGCAGCAAACGTAAAGCCGGCACTCCCCTCTGTACATAAGCAGGTAACTTGCATCCGGTGCCTTCTAGGTGTATTAGGCCACAAGCGGTCAATCACCACACATACCAGACATAGGCGGCACTCAGGACGGCTTGTAAGAATTACACGGACCCCAGCATAGAGTTCAACGTTTCAATCTTATTCACAGATTTTTGTCAGGATAAAGGTAAGTAACACAACCCACACTTAAATAAACCCATCAAGTGAAAAACACGCCCCCAGCCCGTCACAGACGTGACCGGAATGGCGTGAACATAGCATGTGAATACCATCACCAATAATTACATACAGACTGAGATACCAGAATATACACAGAAACATGAAAAATACATCATTATAAAGCACAGCAAAAGATAGCAATAGTGTTGCAAACTGTTCAATTCAACTCATAAACAGATACTATATGCACCGCAGATGTAACTAGTTTGTATACTAGTATCCCACATGACCAGGGACTTAGTGCAGTTAGAAGAATCATTACCTGACAATGAAGCATATAAAGGTCCTAATGTCGAATTTTTTCTGCAGTTGTTAGAATTAACTCTTAAAAGAAATTATTTTTACTTTGACGGGAAATTTTACCTTCATCTGGCAGGGTGTGCCATGGGATCTTCCGTGGCACCATCCTTCGCCAATTGTTATATGTTTATGGTAGAAAAAGATATCTTTTACACTGAAGTATCAATTAGTAGGGACCTGAAGGTCTTTTTAAGATATATAGATGACCTATTTATCATATGGACGGGGGCTGCGGAGGATTTAAAATCAATTTTTGACAAGCATAATCAAAGGCAGCATCCAATTAAATTCACTTATGACATGAGTTTGGATAAGATTCATTTTCTTGATGTAACAATTCAAAAAATGGATAACTCAGTCGAGACAATTATCTACACCAAACCCACTGATCGTAATAACTTGTTGAATGATGTATTTTTCATGTTTCTGTGCAGAGCCGGCCATAGCTATAGGCAAACTAGGCAATCGCCTAGGGCATTTGATATGTTTAGGGGCATCAGCAGCTTCTGCTGATTAAAATGATATGCGGCATGCCTATATTCTGCGTGTAGCATTTCTTATGCAGATAGAGCCACAGTCTCACACAATATATAGGCATGCTGCATATCATTTTAATCAGCAGAATCTGCATGTGCATCCTAACCACATAGCAATGCAAATAAGATGCATTTTCATAAAAAAAGGTGCCCGACGTTAGCATTGAGGCAAGATTTATGAGGACAAATCTGTATCCAAGCAGATGCAGAGGTCACAGTGTTAGTGGCAGTGTGAGTGCTGTGTGCATGTGAGTGGGTTGGTTGTGCAGTAGTGTTCAGAATATGTGTAAGGAGCATTATGTGTGTCATGTCAAAATGCATTAATAATGTGCAACATATGTGTAAGGGGCACTATGTGTGTCATTATGTGTATAAGGGCATTAATAATGTGCTGCATATGTGTAACAGGGTACTACTGTATGTGTGTCATTATGTGTATAAGGGCATTAATAATGTGCAGCAAATGTGTAGGGGGCACTATGTGTGTCATTATGTGTATAAGGGCATTAATAATGTGCGGCATATGTGTAAAAGGGTACTACTGTGTGTGTGTCATTATGTGTATAGGGGCACTAATAATGTGCAGCAAATGTGCAGGGGGCACTATGTGTGTCATTATGTGTATAAGGGCATTAATAAAGGTTGTCATAATGTGTAAGGTGCATTACTTTTATAAGGACATTAATAATGTGTAAGGGGCATTACTGTGTGGAATTGTGTATAAATGCATTACTAATGTGTGGCATTATGTGTATAAGGTGCTCTACTATGTGGCGTTGCGTATAGAAAGGGCACTACTGTGTCGTCTAATGTGAATAAAGAGTAATAGGGTGCGATGTAATGTGAATAAGGAGCAATTCAGTGTGATGTCATGTGAATAAGGGGCTCTACTGTGAGGAGTAACGTTTATAAGGTAATGTTTATACTACTGTGGGATGTAATATGAATTATGGACACTATCGCATGATCAAATGTGAATAAAGTTGCAATACTGTGGGGCGTAATTGGAATTGGGGTTATTATTGTGTGGCCATGCCCCTTGCCAGCAAAAACACACCCCTTTTTGGGCTGTGCGCCAAATGTACAAACTGTTCCAATTTAAAATATAGGGGGTACAAACACCAAAATAAGGACTGCTATGGGTGAGGGGTGATGGTGCTGGGAAAGAGGTGCAAGGTCAGAGGCGGAACCAGCGGTGGGGCTAGGGTTGTGTCTATGTTGCCTTCGTGCAAAGGACCTGGACGTGACAAAACGAGTGGGCAGGAGAGAACTTCCGCCCTTACAGCTCCTAAATGTTTTCTTCGTTCTCCGATCGTATGGGGTATTTTTTTTTCTATGCAGCTTTGGACCCTCGCGGGCTCGGTGTCTCGCTCCGCTTCGCTCGCCACACTTTTCTATTCCAAATAGTTTGTGACATGGACCCAGGGGGTTATGGGAAAGGTCCTCTGCACGAAGAGAAACTAGATGCTACCGTGGTGCTAGGGGGCACCAGCCAAAATCTTGCCTAGGGCATCATGTTGGTTAGGGCCGGCTCTGTTTCTGTGTATATTCTGGTATCTCAGTCTGTATGTAATTATTGGTGATGGTATTCACATGTTATGTTCACGTCATTCCGGTCACGTCTGTGACGGGCTGGGGGCGTGTTTTCACTTGATGGGTTTATTTAAGTGTGGGTTGTGTTACTTACCTTTATCATGACGAAAATCTGTGAATAAGATTGAAACGTTGAACTCTATGCTGGGGTCCGTGTAATTCTTACAAGCCGTCCTGACACTAGCAGGCACTGATGGGTGCAGGGAGCAGGGGGGGGGGCGCCTTGGGCAGCAATATAAATGTCTAAGTCTGGCATTTATGAGTATATAGGCTGCGGAGGCAGTAATTATAAAAATCCCCCGCCAGTTTTATACAATTGAGCGGGACCAAAGCTCGCCGTTGGAGGGGGCGAAGCTTGGTCCCACAGCACTAACCAGCGCCATTTTCTCCACAGAGCACTGCAGAGACGCTGGCTCCCCGGACTCTCCCCTGCTGAACACGGTGACACAGGGCTGAAAAGAGGGGGGGGGGGCACTTGTAAGGCGCAGTGAGTGTATTACACAGTAATTATATATAAAAAAGCGCTATATTATCTGGGAAATTGCTTCTGGTGTCAGTTGGCGCTGGGTGTCTGCTGGCATACTCTCTCTCTGTCTCTCCAAAGGGCCTTATTGGGGAACTGTCTCCTTATAGATATATCCCTGTGTGTGTGTGTGGGGGGGGGGGGGGGGTGTCGGTACGAGTGTGTCGGCATGTCTGAAGTGGAAGGCTCATCTAAGGAGGAGGTGGAGCAGATGATTGCAACGCCGACTTATGATTGGTTGGACATGTGGAATGTTTTAAATGCAAATGTGACCTTATTACATAAGAGAATGGACAAAGCAGAGTCCAAGGAAAAAGCAGGTAGTCAATCCATGGCTTTGACTGTGTAACAAGGCCCTTCGGGGTCTCATAAAGGTCCCCTTTCCCAGATAGCAGACACTGATACCGACACGGATTCTGACTCCAGTGTCGACTACGATGATGCAAGGTTACACCCAAGGGTGGCCAAAAGTATTCATTATATGATTATTGCAATAAAAGATGTTTTGCATATCACAGATGACCCCTCTGTCCCTGACACGAGGGTACACAGGTTTAAGGTAAAGAAACCTGAGGTAACCTTTCCCCCATCTCATGAGCTAAACGAATTATTTGAAAAAGCTTGGGAAACTCCAGACAAAAAACTGCAGATTCCCAAGAGGATTCTTATGGCGTATCCTTTCCCTGCACAGGACAGGGTACGGTGGGAATCCTCGCCCAGGGTGGACAAGGCTTTAACGCGTCTGTCCAAGAAGGTGGCCCTACCGTCTCCAGACACGGCAGCCCTCAAGGATCCTGCTGATCGCAGACAGGAGACTACCTTAAAATCTATTTATACGCATACGGGTGCTTTGCTCAGGCCGGCGATAGCATCGGCGTGGGTTTGTAGCGCAGTTGCAGCGTGGACAGATACCTTGTCAGCTGACATTGATACTCTAGACAGGGATACCATTTTACTGACCTTAGGTCACATTAAAGACGCAGTCTTATATATGAGAGATGCTCAAAGAGACGTTGGGCTGCTAGGTTCGAGAGCCAACGCCATGGCGATTTCTGCTAGGCGAGCCCTGTGGACCCGCCAATGGACGGGTGATGCCGACTCAAAGAAGCATATGGAGGTTTTACCTTACAAAGGTGAAGTTTTATTTGGGGATGGTCTCACGGACCTGGTTTCCACAGCTACCGCGGGTAAATCTACTTTTTTGCCTTTTGTTCCCCCACAGCAAAAGAAAACTCCACAATATCAGATGCAGTCCTTTCAGTCGCATAAGTCCAGAAGAGGTCGGGGCTCATCCTTCCTCGCCAGAGGTAAGGGTAGAGGAAAGAGAACGCCTGCTTCGTTTAGTTCCCAGGAGCAGAAGTCCTCCTTGGCTTCTGCTAAATCCACCGCATGACGCTGGGGCTCCACTGAGGGAGTCCGCACCGGTGGGGGCACGTCTTCGACTCTTCAGCCAGGTCTGGGTTCTGTCAGACGTGGATCCTTGGGCGATGGATATTGTATCCCAAGGCTACAAACTGGAATTCGACGAGGTGCCCCCTCGCCGATTTTTTATGTCGGCCTTGCCAGCTCCTCCCCCAGAGAGGGAAATAGTGTTAGCCGCAATTCAAAAGCTGTGTCAACAGCAAGTGATTGTCAAGGTTCCCCTGGTCCAACAGGAAAAAGGGTACTATTCAACCCTGTTTGTGGTCCCGAAGCCGGATGGTTCGGTCAGACACATTTTAAATCTAAAATCCCTAAACCTGTACTTGAAAAAGTTCAAATTCAAGATGGAATCGCTCCGGGCTGTAATATCCAGTCTGGAAGGGGGGGATTTTATGGTGTCACTGGACGTAAAGGATGCCTACCTTCATGTCCCCATATATTCCTCATCAGGAGTACCTGAGATTCGCTGTACAGGACTGTCATTACCAGTTTCAGACGTTGCAGTTTGGGATTTCCACGGCACCGAGGATTTTCACCAAGGTGATGGCGGAGATGATGGTGCTCCTGCGCAGGCAGGGAGTCACAATTATCCCATACTTGGACGTTCTCCTGATAAAGGCGAGATCGAGAGATCACTTGCTGAAGAGCGTGTCGCTCTCCCTGAGAGTGCTACAACAGCAAGGTTGGATTCTCAATCTGCCAAAGTCACAATTGGTTCCAATGACTCGACTATCGTTCCTAGGCATGATTCTGGACACGGAACAGAAAAGGGTTTTTCTCCTGATGTAAAAACCCCAGGACCTCCAGAACATGTCAGAGACCTGCTAAAACCAAAAAGAGTGTCTGTTCATCAATGCACTCGAGTTCTGGGGAAAATGGTGGCAGCCTACGAGGCCACCCCCTTCGGCAGGTTTCATGCAAGGACGTTCCAGTGGGATCTTCTGGACAAGTGGTCCGGGTCCCATCTACAATTACATCAGAAGATAAGCCTGTCCCCAGGGCCAGGGTGTCTCTCCTGTGATGGCTGCAAAGTGCTCACCTTCTAGAGGGTCGCAGGTTCGGCATTCAAGACTGGGTTCGAGTGACCACGGACGCGAGCCTCCGAGAATGGGGAGCAGTCACACAAGGAAGACATTTTCAGGGACTCTGGTCAAGCCAGGAGGCTTGTCTACACATCAACGTGCTGGAATTGAGGGCCATATACAACGGCCTACGACAAGCGGAGAATCTTCTTCGCGACCTACCGGTTCTGATTCAATCAGACAACGTCACAGCCGTGGCTCATATAAACCGTCAAGGCGGGACAAGGAGCAGAGTGGCAATGGCGGAAGCCACCAGGATTCTTGGCTGGGTGGAAAATCACGTAAGCTCTCTGTCAGCAGTCTTCATTTCGGGAGTGGACAACTGGGAAGCAGACTTTCTCAGCAGACACGATCTCCATCCAGGAGAGTGGGGACTTCATCAAGAAGTTTTTGCAGAGATAACAAGTCATTGGGGACTTCCTCAAATAGACATGATGGCGTCACGCCTCAACAAGAAGCTTCGGAGGTATTGTGCAAGGTCAAGGGACCCTCAGGCATTAGCGGTAGACACCCTGGTGACACCATGGGTGTTTCAGTCGGTCTATGTGTTCCCTCTTCTGCCTCTCATCTCAAAAATATTGAGATCATAAGACGAAAAAGAGTGCAGACAATACTCATTGTTCCAGATTGGCCTCGAAGGGCCTGGTATTCAGATCTTCAGGAAATGCTCACAGAAGATCCGTGGCCTCTTCCTCTCAGGGAGGACCTGTTGCAGCAGGGGCCCTGCGTGTTCCAAGACTTACCGCGGTTACGTTTGACGGCATGGCGGTTGAACACCGAATCCTAGCTGGGAAAGGTATTCCGGAGGAAGTCATCCCTACTCTGATAAAGGCTAGGAAGGAGGTGACAGCGAAACATTATCACCGTATCTGGAGGAAGTATGTATCTTGGTGTGAAGCCAAGAATGCTCCTACGGAAGATTTCCATCTGGGCCGTTTTCTCCACTTTCTACAGACAGGAGTGCATATGGGCCTTAAGTTAGGCTCCATTAAGGTACAGATTTCGGCCCTATCTATATTCTTTCAGAAGGAATTGGCTTCTCTCCCAGAAGTCCAGACTTTTGTAAAGGGAGTGCTGCACATCCAGCCTCCTTTTGTGCCCCCAGTGGCACCATGGGACCTTAACGTGGTGTTAAGGTTCCTTAAATCTCACTGGTTTGAACCTCTTCAAACGGTTGAATCAAAATTTCTCACTTGGAAGGTGGTCATGTTATTGGCCTTGGCATCTGCAAGGCGGGTGTCCGAATTGGCGGCCTTGTCTCACAAGAGCCCCTATTTGATTTTCCATGTGGATAGAGCAGAGTTGAGGACTCGTCCTCAATTTTTGCCTAAGGTGGTTTCTTCATTTCATATGAACCAACCTATCGTGGTGCCTGTGGCTACGGGTGACTTGGAGGACTCCAAGTCCCTGGATGTAGTCAGGGCCTTAAAAATTGATGTAGCCAGGACGGCTCGGGTTAGGAAAACAGAAGCACTGTTTATCTTGTATGCAGCCAACAAAGTTGGCGCCCCTGCTTCGAAGCAGACTATTGCTCGCTGGATCTGTAACACGATTCAGCAGGCTCATTCTACGGCTGGATTGCCGTTACCAAATTCGGTAAAGGCCCATTCCACTAGGAAGGTGGGCTCTTCTTGGGCGGCTGCCCGAGGCGTCTCGGCGTTACAGCTTTGCCGAGCAGCTACTTGGTCGGGTTTGAACACTTTTGCAAAGTTCTATAAGTTTGATACCCTGGCTGATGAGGACCTTATGTTTGCTCAATCGGTGCTGCAGAGTCATCCGCACTCTCCAGCCCAGTTTGGAGCTTTGGTATAAACCCCATGGTCCTTACGGAGTCCCCAGCATCCTCTAGGACGTAAGAGAAAATAAGATTTTAAACCTACCGGTAAATCTTTTTCTTCTAGTCCGTAGAGGATGCTGGGCGCCCGTCCCAGTGCGGACTAAGGTGGTCATTCCGAGTTGTTCGCTCGCAAGCCGCTTTTAGCAGCTTTGCACATGCTAAGCCGCCGCCTACTGGGAGTGAATCTTAGCTTATCAAAATTGCGAACGAAAGATTAGCAATATTGCGAATAGACACTTCTTAGCAGTTTCTGAGTAGCTCCAAACTTACTCGGCATCTGCGATCAGTTCAGTGCTTGTCGTTCCTGGTTTGACGTCACAAACACACCCAGCGTTCGCCCAGACATTCCTCCGTATCTCCAGCCACTCCCGCGTTTTTCCCAGAAACTGTAGCGTTTTTTCACACACTCCCATAAAACGGCCAGTTTCCGCCCAGAAACACCCACTACCTGTCAATCACATTACGATTACCAGAACGAAGAAAAAACCTCGTAATGCCGTGAGTAAAATTCCTAACTGCATAGCAAATTTACTTGGCGCAGTCGCACTGCGGACATTGCGCATGCGCATTAGCGACTAATCGCTCCGTTGCGACAAAAAAATAACGAGCGAACAACTCAGAATGACCCCCTAAATCTGCAAGACTTGTATATAGTTGTTGCTTACATAAGGGTTATGTTACAGTAGAGATCGATCTTTGACTGATACTGTTTTTGTTCATACTGTTAACTGGTTGCGTATATTCCAGGTTATACGGTGTGGATGGTGTGGGCTGGTATGAATCTTGCCCTTAGATTAACAAAATCCTTTCCTCGTATTGTCCATCTCCTCTGGGCTCAGTTTCTCTAACTAAGGTCTGGAGGAGGGGCATAGAGGGAGGAGCCAGTGCACACCCATTCTAAAAGTTCTTTATAGTGCCCATGTCTCCTGCGGAGCCCATCTATACCCCATGGTCCTTACTGAGTCCCCAGCATCCTCTACGGACTAGGAGAAAAAGATTTACTGGTAGGTTTAAATTCTTATTTTTATTTTTATAGGTAATCTGTGGATTCTACATGGACAAGTGGACATGAATCGCAGCGTTGGAGGTAGGTAAGTAATAAGTATGTGAGTGTGTAAGTGTGTGTTATTAAAATTGTACTTTCACAGTGTCTGTGTAGTGGGTTTTTTGGGTGTATTTTTTTGTAGTAGAACTACAGGTACCAGCGGCCCCATTATTTTCCCGCATGCTGGTACTTGTGGTCTCCAAGTACCAGCTTGCGTGGAAGGCTTGCTGGGACTTGTAGTTCTACTACAAAAAACAATATTCTGTATTTTTACATAAAGGCTATCAGCCTCCCATCCACCGCCCACGGATGGGGGGGGACAGCCTCGGGCTTCACCCCTGGTCCTTGGGTGGCTGGAGGGGAGGGACCCCTTGATTTAAGAGTTCCCCACTCCTCCAGGGAACCCCGGCCAGGGGTGACTAGTTGGGGGGGGGGGTAATGCCACGGCTGCAGGGACCAGTATAACAGTGTCCCCTGACTGTGGCATTATCTCTCTGGCTAGTGGAGCCCGGTGCTGGTTTAAAAAATATGGGGGACCCCTACATCTTTTGTCCCCCGTATTTTTTGAACCAGGACCGGACGCAGGGCCCGGTGCTGGTTGTTTAAATATGGGGGGACCCTACGCAATTTTACCCCTGTATTTTTACAACCAGGACCGGCTCAAAGAGCCCGAAGCTGGTTATACATAGGAGGGGGGACCCCACCCAATTTTTCCCCCAATTTTTAACCCTTTCAGCACTTAGTAGAATGTACACAATGAAGCCCTGCACGGATCTCACTGATCCGGCCGGGCTTCATTGTGTTATGTCCGGCAGTGTTTTACTAATCACTCTCATAAAACACTGCCCGACAATATGAATCACATCAACATCGGAACATACGAAAGAAGAGAACTTGGCAGCTTAGTAAATTACATAAAATAAATTCAAAAAGTTGCAAAAAAAAACCGACAGATCAAAATCGAGATGAAACTCCCACCAAATCGTCACATATACGATTCTTAGTAAATATACCCCCAGGCTTAAATTAATGATGCTTTCATTTCAGCACAACTACTCCAATGCTTAATAATTACAAAAATAATAATATCAAATGACAAATGCATAATAGTTTTAAGCAAAAGAAATAATTAAAATAAAACAGAAAAAAAAATCAGCATCAGTTGCAGTTTTGTTAGTTACAGTAATTTAGCCAAACTGCAACTGCTAACACTCACATGGGGTCCGCCCAGCACAGGGCGAGTCCGTCCAGTATGCTAACTGCCACCAGCGATGTGATTGCAATGCAAACCCGGCAAAACTGCGAAGGCAGGCAGGCACGCCACCACCCTGCTCAGACAGTCAGGAAAATAAGATCGCAATGCTCTACTGACTGATGCTGAGAAGTGCCCCTAATTCAGTAAGGATTGCAAATGCAAGTATCGGTGTGAGGGGCGTTTTAAGAGAGAAAGGAACCCGCGTGCAGCCTCCGTCATAGGCGCCCTCCTCTCCGGCAGCGAGTAGACACTGGCGTAATGCCACAGGGGGCGTCGGCCCATGCTGGCATACACAGTGGGCGATACTGTAAACAATATCACTCAGGAGGGAAAAAATCTTCACATCACATCATAGCAAATAATCAGATTCTACTTAACATTTATCTAGCTGCTTCTAGAAGATAATAGATAGACTCTGGTTGCTATGAGCAACATCGCCAGTTCTAAAAAAAAACCTCCCACCTTAGTGAATTTACCCCCATGTCTGAAGCTCAGAGTTGACAATCAGATCTCAACGCAAACTTCACCATAAACATTTTCTCAGGAAATACCATTGCACTTTTTCGCAGCCGCGCAAACGGGTCAGAACTGCGCATGCGCGCAGGCGGCAATGTGCGGGCTCCAGGAAAGATCGTCGCAGCTGCTGAGTAAGTCTTGAGCTGTGCAGAGACTTTACAAACTTTTTGCTTGTGCCGCCTCTGTACAGCGGATCGCAGCCCTGCAAAGCCCTCACCCCCTACCCTGTAGGCAGCGACTACCTGATCGCAGCAGTGCCAAAAGTAGCCTGCTCGCGATCAGGTCGGATTGAACCCCATTGTCTGTATCAGAATAGTAATAGAGAAATAACATCTGTGTTTTGTCACGCATGCAAGACCTTGTCCCTTGTCACAAACTAGCAGCGACCAGCCCAAATCAAATATACCCCCCCTCTTTTTTGTTGACCGGCAGCCCTGTCATTTACAGGAATGAAACTTGATAAATAACTTTCTCCCACAAGCATGATAAGCGATAAGATAAAGTCCATGTATAAACACTGGTAGTATTTCCTGCATAGGTTTTAAATATATTAAACTATTTTTTTCTTCTTTCCCCAGTAGGGAACAATATCTAGTAACTACTGTGAAAGCTCCAAATTGGTTATATTCTGATCTTCAGCTTATACACGTTTCACTAACTCTGTATTCTAATTTCGTTGGATCCCTGTCCTTCTCTACGCCTATAGTTTTATCCCTAGGGATGGCCATCGATGATTCAAAATTATTGATGGTCTATGGCCATTGTGGAATACTTTAGCCATCAATGAGGGAGAACCAGATGGTTTCCTGCCATCGATGATAAAGACCAACCAGATTGTTTTCCCCTCTATATTGTGTCGGGACACGGAGCATAGCTCCACCCCTTGACACATGGGAAGCCCTGCCCCCAGTCAATGATTGGCCAGCAGCCTACTCCATAGTAAAGAAGGGATGACCATTGGTGGGTGAAACCATAGATGGTTCCCTAGCAGATGTTTTCATACCATCAATTGTATCATCAATGGCGACGATTGATGGCTAATCCACCGATGACCATTCCTACTTATCCCTCCCATGGTAACTAGCAAACAGAGTTTTGGCATCCATTGCTGCACTTTTCTTGCATTGCAATCATTTTTTAAATAAAATACTTTATTTTAATTATGTGTAAAAACAACATAAGTAAAAGTATCGTATAACAAATAAGTTGTGAAGCCAACAATTACAAAATATTGGTATCCAGTTGTTAGGTCGGCAGTCAGAAGGTCAACAATCAATAGGGCAACACCATATGGTTGACATGCATATGGATGACATGGTCAAAAGGACAACAGGTTCAAATGGTCAACATGACAATGGTCGACACAACATACGGTCTACACAAGTTTTTTTTTTTTTCAACTTTTTGAAACCCTACGATTTGACTCACACACAAAAATAGAAAACTCATGACGACAAGGGGGGTCATTCCGAGTTGTTTGCTCGCAAGCTGCTTTTAGCAACTCGGAATGAGGGCCATTGTACTAAATTTAATTGTCCAGATACCAAAGTATATTTTAAACGGCTGCTAATAGATATCAATGTCCGTGATGTCCCTTAGAGTCTAATAAGCTGTATAAGTAAAATGTCTATAGATAGTGTAGGTGAGTGCGGTTTCAGTTCTCACCAATCCACGTTCGGCTGCACTCTCTCTCAGACTGGCTCTCCATAAGCTGCTCTGGGTAGTGCGGGGCTATTCTCTCCCTCAACCTCTGGCTCCCTATTGGCCCCTCGTCTGACTACACTCAGTCTCTGTAGGGAAGATTAGCTTGTGCTCCTGATGACCTCTTACACTGCGACAGACTCTGTAGACTCTGCGATACCTACTCCTCTATTGGCATTAACATCCTAAGGTGCCCTGCTCTCATGCCCTATATGTATAGTTTGCATCCGCAGGAGGTCTCAAAGCATCCTGGATGTGCCCAGCTCTTATGTGTATTTAGGAGGGTAGCATCCTTAACTCCACTATTGCCCTCTCAATGTTTACAGCCAGCTCTTTGTGGCGGGGAGGAGCTCCCAAGGACTGTGCTCACACTGAGGGAACTGCAGACTGCCGGTCAGCGCTGAGGAGCCCACTTTTATATCTCTCACTTCTGAGGCTCACGCTGACTGGCATATCCCTATCGGTGGCCTCTCGTCCCCGGCGCCAATCAGAGCATCCCTCCATCTCCAGCGGCTCGCGGTCAGTACAGCGAGTGCGTGAGACCCTGCTTCCCGCCCGGCAGACTGTTACTACCGTGGCGCGTGGAAGCAGATGGGTGTCTCGAAATCTGTTCTTACCGCCCTTGCAGGCTATCTCCATTGGGCTTGTAGCGGCACGCGGGGACTTATCTTATGACAGACTTCAGCCGTAAGTCTGTCAGGCCAGCTTTCCAGTGCTCTGAACCCGCATGCTGACCACTGCCCACACTGGACGTGCTTATATACAGGTTGAGTATCCCTTATCCAAAATGCTTGGGACCAGAAGTATTTTGGATATCGGATTTTTCCGTATTTTGGAATAATTGCATACCATAATGAGATATCATGGTGATGGGACCCAAGTCTAAGCACAGAATGTATTTATGTTACATATACACCTTATACACACAGCATGAAGGTCATTTTAGCCAATATTTTTTATAACTTTGTGCATTAAACAAAGTGTGTCTACATTCACACAATTCATTATGTTTCATATACACCTTATACACACAGCCTGAAGGTCATTTAATACAATATTTTTAATAACTTTGTGTATTAAACAAAGTTTGTGCACATTGAGCCATCGAAAAACAAAAGTTTCACTATCTCACTCTCACTCAAAAAGTCTGTATTTCGGAATATTCTGTATTTCGGATATTTGGATATGGGATACTCAACCTGTATTATACAACAACATAAATGAATTTCAACTTACATTAAATTTTAATTAATTAACATTATAATAGTACTTTACTATAGTATGAAGTTTCCACGTTACCTTATTATTAGATTTATATTATATATGCTATATAAATACTTATCTATTTATTTATTGCATGGGTACACTTTTGACCCATAACCCAAAATATTACATGTCTCTAAACTAAAGACTAAATTATATCCCATCTGGTTTGCCAGATCCTATTTTGATTTCCGATGGCCTTCACAGATGGAGAAGTGGGCTTGTGCTAGTCGGAGGCAATATGGCAAGTAGTTGCCGAAGCAACATGCCGAATCTACTTGTTCTGCCATTAGTTGCAGGTGGGTAGTTCAGCTTCAGAAGGACGTACCGAGAAGATAGGGGAAACTAAACTGAAGGAGAGAGGGTAATAACTGGCA
This sequence comes from Pseudophryne corroboree, assembly GCF_028390025.1. Taxonomy (NCBI): domain Eukaryota; kingdom Metazoa; phylum Chordata; class Amphibia; order Anura; family Myobatrachidae; genus Pseudophryne; species Pseudophryne corroboree. The sequence continues at coordinate 19,540,797 of NC_086451.1, read as the reverse complement.
AATGCTCCTCCGGAAGGTGAGCAGTTAAGGGCAGTCCCACCATCTGTGATAGAAAGAACCCAAAGCTGAACAGCCCCGTGACAGCTATCAGAGCATATTTACCGACATTCTGGCTGCTCTCTGCGGGAGAGAGCAGCCAGGTCGGTCAACAGGCGGGCTGGGAGCACTCTCACGAATGGAGGGGGTGGACAGGAGGCGGGAACGGGGGTGGGACATGGGCGGGGCATGGGCGGGATGGGGCGTGGTTACAGTGCTATCTCCTTTAAGCCACGCCCCCACTCTGTAATGCCGCGATCACCGGCATTACAATGCAGGGGGCGTGGCTATGATGACGCGATTCAGCAAGAATTGCGTCATCGTCTGCCCGGACCGCCCACTTTACACACAAAGTGGGCGGACGGGCAGGGGGGACCCCGTCAAATCGGGAGACTTGCCTGCTCTTCCGGGGGTCCGGGAGGGTCACCCGATTTTTGGGAGCCTCCCGGCCATTCCGGGAGAGTAGGCAAGTATGTATCAGAGACCTGTGCTGAGAAATAATGCAGATTTGAAGGAGCAAGGTTCCATCTGTACAAAAGCGTGTAGACATTTCCCTTTATGCGATTGCAATGGGAAGTGGAAGCAGCATTGAGCCTAACCTCATCCTCCCAGTCCTGGTCTTTTAAATGTTCTCCAAGATCTCTCTCTCTCCCAGGCCCTTTCATGTGATTCTCTAGCTGAAGACCCTGTCAGGCAGAGTTCCTCATAGAGAATGGAGATCAGCCCCTTGGTAGAAGACTGACTAAAACAAAGAAGCCCAAAAGTAGTGAGCTTCCACTTAACAGAGGAATGAAAGTGACGGATGTGCAAAAATTGGAAAAAGGACCAGTCTAAGATAAGAATTGGTCCTTCATATGGCTAAAAGAAGGGATGATGATGCCCATAGTGAGGTCATTTAGAAATCTAATAACCCCAATCAGACATAGCTCAAAGGCATTAGGAGTACATCCTGGAGAGAAGTCTTTATCATTAAACTAGTTAAAAGACAGACCCCTGGGCCGGATTATGGGGGGGGGGGGGGGGGAGCAGTCGCTACTCACACAGGAGCTGCCAGGTTTCTGGAAGTACTGCTGCTGGGAGCTGGGGCTCTGTTATGCAGAGGGTGTAGCATTAGCCTTTTATATATAGATGATGTATATCTGTAATGGGCAGGCTAAAATGATGCTGCATTGTACGCACCAGTACAGGCACGTGTAATCTCACCAGTCCCCGCACAGCTCACAGCCAGTATGGGGGGTAGGGGACACCAGTAGACACCAGCAGTTGACTAGAGGGTATGGGTATTGCCTGTGCGGGGTGTGGGATGGGCAAGCACAGGACCCCATCCCTCACCCGCATCATCTGCAGCCCCAGTGCCGACCCCTCCTCCTCCCAGTCACCGCACTGCTCACCCCACACAGGGTCTCACACCTTCCTGCCAGACTGATTCACCTTCTCCCCCTGCTGGTAAGTGGCCACACGTGTCCCTGGTGCCTCTGCTCTGAGCGATGCAGACCGCCTGCTGTTTTTTTCTGGGGTTGCAGTCGGAAAACCGGCACTAATTCGATTGTTTGTTATTCAATAGAGACCATTTTCAACAGTTTTTTGCTCCGTTTTCACCATGCCTTTTCGTTTTTTTTTTTTGTTTTGTTCAATCGGCATTGGTGAAAACTGACCAAAAAACTGTCAACAATGCCCGCAAATTCGACAAAACACATGGATCGGCGTGGCAAATTCACCAATCCACATGGTTTTCACCCGGGCAGATTTTTCTACAAGTTATTTCAACCTACAAATGGGCGGAAAGTGTTGTTTTTTTTCGACTGAGAACATTATCCCCTTCCTGTTAAAATACTGTAGGCCGGCAGCCGGAATCCCAAGCCTTGTCAATGCCGATAGCCGGAATCCCAAGCACTGACAATGCCACCAGCCGGAATCCCAAGCACTGACAATGCCACCAACCAGAATCCCGGCTAGAAGGGGGCTATTCCCACAACACCTATAGAGTGAGAATGGAACCTGTGGTGAGCGCAGCAAGCCACTGAGCCCGCAGCGTTGAAAGCACAGTGAGCCCGTAATGGGCTTCATTGCGCTTGCCCCCCTGCTGGCATTCTGGCGGACGGGATTCCGGTATCTGTATTCTGACAGCCGGTAACCCGGCCGCCGGCATACCATACCCAACGTGTTTCTTAATAGTAGCCAGCCCCTTTACACACCTATATCTCCTTATTAAATAATTTACACACAACTGTTTTATTATATATGATATGTGTTGGGTACTATTTTTCCACTCACCAGTGCATTTCTTATTTGCTATCTCATAACATTTTATTTTTTACTTTACGTAAGTTTTGTCCTAATTTTAATACCTATATGTTAATTGCAAGTATTTTATGCTTTAAGGTTGAAGTCTCTTTCCCGTAAAAAAAAAATAGGATTTTAATTACCTACCGGTAAATCCTTTTCTCGTAGTCCGTAGAGGATGCTGGGGTCCATTTTAGTACCATGAGGTATAGACGGTTCCACAGGAGCCTTCGGCACTTTAAGACTTTTCAACAGTGTGAACTGGCTCCTCCCTCTATGCCCCTCCTCCAGACCTCAGTATAGGAACTGTGCCCAACTTCGAGAGAAGAATTTACATTAAACTAGTGGCGAGATTCACACCAGCTCACACCATACAAAACATGCCGCCTAACATGGCTTTCAATATAACCCATGCTAACGTGCATGCATAACGTAACAGCAACAGCTGTGAACATCTTAACACATGAGAACCTGTGTAAAAAGATAAAATGTAGTTCTGCAGGAAAAATGAGCAATGGGCGGGCGCCCAGCATCCTCTACGGACTACAAGAAAAGGATTTACCGGTAGGTAATTAAAATACTATTTTCTCTTACGTCCTAGAGGATGCTGGGATCCATTTTAGTACCATGGGGATGTACCAAAGCTCCTAGTACGGGTGGGAAAGTGCTAATGTTCCTGCAGAACTGACTGACCAAACTAAAGGTCGTCAGCAGCCAAGGTGTCAAACCTGTAAAACTTAGCAAACGTGTTTGCCCCTGACCAAGTAGCTGCTCGGCAAATTTGCAACACTGAGACACCCCGGGCAGCCGCCCAGGAAGAACCCACTTTCCTTGTAGAGTGGGCCTTTACCGAACTCAGTAACGGCAATCCTGCCGTGGAATAAGTGTGCTTAATGGTACCTCTGATCCAGCGCGCAATAGTCTGCTTAGAAGCAGGACCCCCAATCTTGTTGGGGTCATAGAGGACAAACAAAGATTCTGTTTTCCTTATCTGAGCCGTTCTTGCAACATAAGTCCTCAATGCTCTGACAACATCCAAGGACTTTGAAACAGCTGAGGTGTCAGAAGCCACTGGCACCACCTCAGGTTGGTTGATATGGAAATAAGACACAACCTTTGGAAGAAATGCTGACGCGTCCGCAGTTCAGCTCTATCTAGTTCAGCTCTATCTTCATGAAAAATCAAATAAGGACTCTTGTGTGACAGAGCCCCTAATTCAGACACTCATCTGCCTGAGGCCAAGGCCAACAGCATGACCACTTTCCAAGTGAGAAACTTCAACTCTACCTCTTGTAGAGGCTCAAACCAGTCCGATTTAAGGAACTGCAACACCACATTAAGATCCAATGGTGCTGCAGGAGGCACAAAGGGAGGTTGGATGCGCAGAACTCCTTTCACGAACGTCTGGACCTCAGGAAGGGGAACCAACTGTTTCTGAAAGAAAATGGACAAGGCCGAAATTTGGACCTTGATAGACCCTTATCTCAAGCCAGCATCCACACCCGCCTGTAGAAATAGGAGAAGACCTCCTAATTTAAACTCCACCGCAGGAGACTTCTTGGATTCACACCAAGATACATATTTTCTCCAAATACGATGGTAATGTTTGGACGTTATCCCTTTCCTGGCCAGATTAAGTGTGGGAATGACTTCATTGTGAATACCCTTACGGGTTAGGATCTGGCGCTCAACAGCCATGCTGTCAAACGCAGCCACAGTAAGTCTTGATAAACAAACGGCCCCTACTGAAGCAGATCCTCGTGAAGAGGAAGAGGCTGAGGATCTTCCAGTAATAACTCCTGAAGATCTGGATACCAAGCCCTCCTTGTCCAGTCTGGGGCAATGAGAATTGCTTGAACCCTTGTTCTTCTGATGATCTTGAGAACTTTTGGTATTAGTGGAAGTGGAGGGAACAGATACACCGACTGAAACACCCACTGAGTCACCAATGCATCCATTGCTATTGCTTGTGGGTCTCTTGACCTGGAACAATATTTCTGAAGCTTCTTGTTGAGACACGATGCCATCATATCTATTTGAGGAACGCCCCAACGATCTGCTACCTCTGCAAAGACTTCTGGGTGGAAGCCCCATTCTCCTGGATGGAGATCGTGTCTGCTGAGGAAGTCTGCTTACCAGTTGTCCACTCCTGGAATGAAAATTGCCGACAGAGCTTTTGCATGTCTGTCTGCCCAGAGGAGTATCTTTGTCACCTTTGCCATTGCCGCTCTGCTTTTTGTTCCACCCTGGCGGCTTATGTAAGCTAATGCCGTTACATTGTCTGACTGGATCTGTATGGGACGATCTTGAAGAAGGTGTGCCGCTTGATGAAGGTTGTTGTACACAGCTCTCAATTCCAGAATGTTTATGTGAGGAGTACTTCTTGACTAGACCATTGTCCTTGGAAGCTTTCCCCTTGCGTGACTGCTCCCCAACCTAGGAAGCTTGCATCTGTGGTCACCAGGATCCAAGTCTGAATCCCGAACCTGCATCCCTCCAGGAGGTGAAAACTTTGAAGCCACCACAAGAGTAAAATTCTGGCTTTTGTTGACTGGATTATCTTCCGGTGCATGTATAGGTGTGATCCGGACCACTTGTCCAGTAGGTCCCGTTGGAACACCCTGGCGTGGAATCGTCCAAATTGTAAAATCTTGTAGGCCACTACCATCTTCCCCAGCAGGCGGATGCACTGATGAATCGATATGTGTGCTGGTTTTAAAACTTGTTTGACCATCCTCTGGATCTCCAGAGCCTTTTCCACCAGTAGGAATACTTTCTGTGCTTCCGTGTCCAATATCATTCCCAGAAATGATAACTTCCTTGTGGGTTCCAATTGTGATTTTGGAAGGTTTATGATCCAACCGTGCTGTTAAAGCACCGTCAGGGAAAGTGCAATGTTCTGCACTAGTTTCTCCCTGGTTCTCCCTTTTATGAGGAGATTGTTGAATTTGAACCTTTTCAAATAAAGGTTCAGAGTCTTTAGGTTTAAAATCGTTCTGACCGAGGCATCCGGTTTCGGCATTACAAACAGGCTTGAATAAAACCCTTTTTCCTGTTGTGACACAGGAACTAAGGAAATTACGTTGTCTTGACATAATTTCTGTATTGCGTTCAGCACTTTTGCTCTGTCTTGAACAGAAGCTGGTAAGGCTGATTTGAAAAATCGGCATGGGGAAAGGTCCTGAAATTCCAATTTGTACCCTTGGGATACTATCTGCAATACCCAAGGGACCAGATCTGAGTGAACCCAGGCCTGGCTGAAAGACAGTAGACGTGCCCCCTCCCGATCGTACTCCCGCAGGGGAGCCCCAGCGTCATGCTGAGGTTTTAGCAGAAGTAGCTGTTGACTTCTGCTCCTGCGAGCCTGATGGTGTTGTAGATGTTTTACCACTTCATCAACCTCTTCCTGCGAAAAAGGGGGTACACTTTGCCGTTTTGGACTTGTTGGGGCAAAAGGATTGCATCGTACGAGAATGAAATCCTTTCCTAGGTGGAGCAGCTGCAGAAGGCAGAAATGCTGACTTGCCTGATGTAGTTGTTGAAATCATGGCATCCAGCTTGTCTCCAAAGAGGGCTTCTCCATTGTAAGGAAGCGCCTCAATATTCTTTTTTGATTCCGCATCAGCATTCCATTAGCGGATCCACAGCGCCCTGCGGGCTGAAATTGCCATAGCGGAGGATCTTGAACTCAGCAACCCAATATCCTTTATAGCTTCCACTAAGTAACCTGCAGCATCTTTGATATGGGCGAGAGTTAGGACTATTTCATCCCTGTCAACTGTGTCTATGTTAACAAGCAAGTTGTCAGACCATTTTTCTACAGCGTTACCTACCCACGCACAAGCAATGGTGGTCCTGGGCACTGTTCCGTTAGCCGTATATATGGATTTTAGGGTTGTTTCTAATTTACAGTCAGCTGGATCTTTTACGGAGGCTGAACTAGGGGCAGGCAAAACTATTTTCTTATACAGCCGAGAAACTGAGGTGTCTATCATTGGGGGTGTCTCCCATTTGTGCCTGTCTTCCTCATGGAAAGGGTACGCTACACGTATCCTTCTGGGAAGGGTAAATTTCTTCTCAGGGTTAGCCCAGGATTCTTCAAAGAACGCATTCAAGTCCTTTGAAGGAGGAAAAGTCACAACCTGCTTTTTATTTATTTTATTTAATTTAAAATAATCCTTTTCCTCTGGGACCAGTGTTGTTTCAGGAAACTCCAACACTTCCTTTATAGCAACTATCATACATTGTATGCTTTTGATTAATTTGGGGTCTACCCCTCTCAAATCCCCAGTGTCGATGTCAGAGTCGGAATCTGTGTCTGTGTCTCCTTGCATTTTCTGGGCCAGAGACCTTTTCTGGGAACTTGAGGGGTCCCGTGTGGATGACGTGGAGGGACCAGCAAATAGTACATCCTCCACTGATTTTCTCCAGTATTTTGTCTGTTGTTCAGACTCAGAGAGTTTTCTAGAAAGCTTTGACATATTACTTTGTAATTTTCTCACCCACATCTAAAATGGCTTCCTCAGGGGAAGAGCTCTCTCCATTGTCTGACATGTCACAGCCGTGCACTTTCACACCACAATCACACAGGGAGCTATCAGTGACAGAACCACACTAAAATCTGTCAGAGAAACGCAGAGAGATTTGCCAGTTCACACACCGCGCCCTATATGAAGAGAATTGTATATGTATATTTATTATACAAAACCTTCAGCACTTTATTTCAAAATTAGACACTCTCACCTAATGTAATAACCCCCCCCCCCCCCCCCCCCCCCCACCTCCCCCTCTCTATAACACCCTGGTACTTGTTTCAGCGTTGTTATGAGGAGGAACAGTGTCTGTCAGCTTTTCTCTGTGACCCTGCATGATAAAATAGCACTGAGTGAGTGTCTGGCAAATCTGAGGAGAAGCCCCGCCCCCTGTAATGGTGCGATCCTGCCTCAGCAACAATGATTTTTATACTGGCTGGGGTTTGTAAATCAGAGGCTATACATGTATTTACTGTTTTGCCAGTGAGAGTAAGGATTTTCCATGCAACTCAGGGCACCCCCCTCCACGCCCTGCACCCTGTGTGTGTTTTGAGATGCATGCTCGTGCAGCTTCAGCCGCTGTGCTGTGCCTTTTTTGCCACCAACGATGACCGGAGGACCCCTCTCTGCAGGACTACGGTAATATACTCACCAGCCTTCTGACTTCTGGCTCTGTTAGGGGGTGGCGGCAGTGCTGTGGGCACTTCTCCCAAAATGACCCTCTCCAGGAGGGACAGAATGCTCTGCTCCTGGACTTCCCTCTTAATTTATGATTGCCAGCACCTGTGGTGAACAGTAGCGGATCTTGCCACGGGCAAGCAGGACTTTTGCCCGGGGCGCCACCTTCCGGAGGACGCCGGTGCCATCCGGAGGGCGCCGCACCACAGCAAGATCCGCTGCTGCTGTGCCCCCCGCTGCCCGGTCTGTCCCGCTGCCCCCCGCTGTGAAGGAAACTAGACGCTACGCGTCTAGTTTCCCTTCATGGAGAGGACCCTTACTGTGCGGTGCGCGATGACGTCATCACGCACCGCACAGCAGTTCAGCGGCGCTCATAGTCTGTGTCATAAGTATCTTCTTTATTTAATTGTAATAATTTGATGAGCTTAAAGTACTGTGGGAGGCACTGGTAGCAGTGCCTCCCGTGGATAATGGGAACGGGCGCAGAGCAGGGGGCGGGGCCAAGCACTGGGCTGTAAAAGCCCATTAAAACAGAGCAGGAAAGCGGCACTGAAACAAGTGCCTCGCTGACAGGGACACCACCCCCATGCCAGCGAGGCACCTGTGATTGGGCAGCGGATCCAGTGCTGCCCAATCACCCACACGACGCTGGAGGGGGTAGAGGCGGTGGGATCCGGCGGCTGTGACTGGCGTTGGAGCGATGGGCCTGAAGCAGGAGTGAGGGGTGAGTTCTCTATGTGATATTTGTGTTGTCTCATGTCGCGCAGTGCTCACCTCTCCTCCAATCCCTCCGCTTCCAGCCGCTGCCGCCTCCTTCCTGCCTGCGGCACTGTGACTTGTGTTGCCAGGCGCGTCCCGTTACTAAGCAACGGGCCGGGAGCTGTCTGTGAATGAGTCCGGGTTCTCTCTCTCTCTCTCTCCCCTCGGGCTTCACCCCTGGCCCATGGGTGCCTGGAGGTGGGGGGGGGGGCTTCATTTAAGGGGTCCCCACTCCTCCAGGGAACCCCGGCCAGTGGTGACTAGTTGGGGGGGTAATGCCACGGCCGCAGGGACCTCCATAAATGTGTCCCTCGGCTGTGGCATTATGTCCCTGGCTAGTGGAGCCCGGTGCTGGTTTAAAAAATACGGGGGACCCCTACAACTTTTGTCCCCCGTATTTTTTGGAACCAGGACCGGACCAAGAGCCCGGTGCTGGTTGTCTAAATACGGGGAACCCCTGTCCAATTTTTCCAAGTATTTAAACAACCAGGACCGGCTCAAAGAGCCCGAGGCTGGTTATACTTAGGAGGGGGGACCTCACGCATTTTTTTTTTTTTTAAACCATTCAGACCCTTCTCCATTAAGTTAATGGAAGCCCTGGACAACAAAATTTCATTCATGTCCTATAAAAATGTACAATATATCACAAGTATGATGAGCAGGAGGGCAGCGGGCATTGGTGGCATCGGACTGAGATGCAAATTAGTGGCGGAGGGCTGGGTCAGTTGATGGTGGGTGAGTTTGTAAGCCATTGGCGGTGGCACAGGGCAGAGCCGACCTTAGGCATAGGCAAACTAGGCAATTGCCTAGGGCATCTGGTATGCCTAGGGGCACAAGCAGCTTCTGCTGATTAAAATGATATGCAGCATGCCTATATACTGTGTGCAGCATTTTGTATGCAGACACAGCCACAGTCTCACACAGTATATAGGCATGCTGCATATCATTTTAATCAGCAGAAGCTGCTTGTGGATCCTAGCCACATAGCAATGCAATTAAGATGCATTTTCATAAAAAATAGGCACCCGACGTTAGCAGAGCTGCCAGTTGACTCACGCCAGGAACTATATGTGTCATTATTTGTATAAGGGCATTAATAATGTGTAACATATGTGTAAGGGGCACTATGTGTGTCATTATGTGTATAAGGGCACCAATAATGTGTGGCATATGTGTAAGTGACATTATGTGTGTCATTATGTGTATAAGGTCATTAACAATGTGCGGCATATGTGTAAGGGAAATTATGTGTATAAGGGCATTAAGAAGGGTTGGCATAATGTATAAGGCACACTATGTCTATAAGTACATTAATAATGTGTATCATATGTGTAAGGGGCATTACTGTGTGGTATTATGTGTATAAATGCATTACCAATGTGTGGCATTATGTGCATAAGGTGCTCTATTGTGTGGCGTAACATATAGGAAGGGCACTACTGTGTGGTCTAATGTGAATAAAGAGCAATATGGTGTGGTGTAATGTGGATAAGGAGCAATATGGTGTGGTGTAATGCGAATAAGGAGCAATTCAGTATGATGTTATGTGAATGAGGGGTATTACTGTGAGAATTAACGTATATAAGGTAAATTTGTACTACTGTGTGATGTAATGTGAATAAGGGACACTATCATATGATAAATTGTGAATAAAGTTGCACTACTGTGAATTGCGGGTACAATTGTGTGGCCATACCCCTTGCCAGCAAAACACATACCTTTTTGGGCTGTGCGCCGAACGTGCACACTGTTCTTATCTAAATCACAGGGAGTAGGAAAACAAAAAATGGACTGCTATGGGTGGGGGGTGATGGTGCTGGGAAAGGGGTGCAGGGTCAGAGGCGGAACTAGCGGTGGTGCTAGGGGGCACCAGCCAAAATTTTGCCTAGGGCATCATATTGGTTAGGGCCGGCTCTGGCACAGGGCATCGACTCAGGGTCAGTAGCGGGCATTTACTCGGCGGCGGTAGGGGTCATCGGCAGATTTGGTGGACATTATGGCTGTAGTGCCTTACCAGCCACTGACCTCACTGCACGCCACTGCCCTATGCATAGCTGCCCTATTGGGGCAGATGTATTGAGCCTGGAGAAGTGATAAAGCAGTGATAAGTGAAAGGTGATAACACACCAGCCAATCAGCTCCTAGCTGTCAATTTACATATTGGAGCTGATTGGCTGGTTTGTTATCACCTGGTACTTATCACTGCTTTATCACTTCTGCAGGCTCAATACATCTGCCCCAACGTGCTGAAACTTTTCGTTTAGTTTTCTGGACTGAAAGGATGGTTAACAGGCATTCTATATACCACAGGTTATGGGGTGATGGACCTCAGATGTATAAGGCCTCATATGTCTATTATATGTGATTGAGGTTGCAAAGGTTCAATAAAAATGTTGCCTTTACGACAACGAGATAGCTACAAGAATGGTGAGTAGTGATGCCATTCATATATGACAAAATACAAGTGGATTGTATCAGTGTGTTTTAATGACAATTATGTGACTTTTGCCCCATATTCTGGCCCACCTGTATAAATGTGTGTGGACCTTTGTTCAACTCTAACCAAAGGCCTTGGAACACTGTATTGACAGAACATTTTATATCAACACCAGACAACAGAGATGAACAACATCACACATTTGTCACGTGCACAAGAGTTGCTATTTAAGGCAAATTGCTGAATGTGCAGTTGAATTACAGTGTTATAATGCAGGTGTTCAAATTTGGCATTTATTATTGAAATAGATAAATCAATAAGAGCCTTTGTTAATAACCGTAATTGTGGCAATGGTGCCCCCTGCTGCTTATAAAAGTAAAGCACTAATGCATGCAAGTTTTCTGTAAGTTTGTGTACATGAACTGGGAAGTTACCGCCCCCTTAGGGAATAAAAAGGGCTTGCACGACTGCACAACAGCCTGGGCATCCATTTCTGGGTATTTGACTGAAGGAGACAGCGAGGCTCCGCAGGGACTGATCTCAGAATATAGCTGAGTATATATACCTTTTATATTTCTTGAATATATATTTCATATATCTTTTACATCTTTTATTAATAAACTGTGCTTTTAAATTGAAAAATATTGATTCATGCGTTTACAGTAATCATGTGATAACTCTCAATGCTATCCGTGTTATTAATATCTCACTGGGAACAGTAGGACGTGACGCATCTCAGATAGCTTCCCCAACCAGCGCCATGACTTTCCTACACATTTAGTGGTGGCTACTTTCCCATACAAGCGTCACTCTCCAGCCAGATGCTGGCTTCCTCACGGTCCCTTATTGGATGCCTGGTGTAGGACCAGGGAGTGTAGTTTGTTCATGAAATTATTCTCAGAAATGGAGTTCTCTTATGAGTTACAGGAGTTCAGAAACAGAGGGGGCAGAAGACAGATTTGGTGCCTCCTACAGTTTGCAAGTACATCCTATTAGCATGCATATGTCAAAGGTTACTGTATTTAAAACAAAGCTAATGTTTGAAGAATCTCTATAGAGATTACTATAGATGGGATAGCACTATTTAGTAGACAGTGCCCTTGTTGTCCACTGTCTTCAAGCACGCGTCAGGCACACCCCACATCAGAGTCCATGGAGGCTAGTAGTCCAAAGAAATGACGCAATTCACTAAAGGTCCAACAGGATCTGTAATTCCTGTTCAGTTCTTCCAGGTGAACAACAACTTAGATGGGGTGATGTTCCACTTTTAACCCTAGCGTGGATCTCATGGTGGTGCACCTTCATCAGGGCTAATTTAAGTTACCGATTCCTCAAAGGACTGAGGACAGCAGGGTTAGTAACTTCACATTATCGGCATACCCCCAGCTGTGCTTGGTTCTAGCCAGTCTATATGTTCTTGGCATTACATAATAGGTGCCCACTTTACTAGATGAAAGTGCTTGGATTGCCCTACTATCTGGGCATTCACCCAGCCATTATAGTCATTCTGTGTGACTTCATGTTAAGCATTACCTATGACTTTTGATACAACATGGCCGCCCGAAATTAAGGAAAGTCCCATCATGTGTCATCAGTAGCAGGTGCTAACAATCGGAGTGCCCCGGCCAGCTGGTTACCACGGTGACTAGAAATACTATACAGAACCTATCAGAGCCTGGAGACATTAAGATCAGTATACAACTATCAAAAGCTTACATATAGGCGATGCATGACAGCCAGTACAACCTGTGCTGGTAAGAAGAGGCCTAGGGCCAGATGTAATGACGTCAAAGTTCCGTGGCCGCGCTGAATGCCGGCCGAACGCAGACTTTTTTTTAAGGGGCAATCACTTACAAGGCATGGTTTTGCATTGTAAGTGATTTCCTCTTTAAAAATTTCCAAGTTTGGTCTGCATCCCGCACAGCCGCTGAACTTGGCATCATTTGCATCCGGCCCCTAACCTTTATTTTGCAAGTAGCGAACTAACAATGGCAGCTGGCATCTACTTGTGTTTGCCCACATCAGGAAAGAGCGATAGGTTATTTCTTGTCACTTGGTCTAGGTACTAGGAATTGTGTTCTTTTATAAGATTAGGTGAGTAATTCAGAGTTGATCGCTAGACTGTGTTTTCTCACAGCCTGCAGAGAGAGTTAGATTTGGGTGGGTTTTTTGTTTCTGTGCAGGGTAAATACTGGCTGCTTTATTTTTACACTGCAATTTAGATTTCAGTTTGAACACACCCCACCCAAATGTAACTCTCTCTGCACATGTTACATCTGCCCCACCAGCGGTGCAGCAAGGTTTTGCCCATTAGAGATTTTTTGCTTTTGCTATCAACCCTGAATTAGGCCCTATGAGATTATAATTCAGACTATAATTAGCAAATGTGCTCCTAAACAGAAAGCCGAATAAGATTGGAAGGTTTCTGTGAAAGATTGAAGGGGAAGAATCCCTGAACCCGCAATGTTGTCCTCATCTCTTATGGTCTTCATTCTGCTCATCGCTTGCGGTAAAGCGGAGGTCATCTGCCCAGGTAAGTCCTGGTTCCTAGGTTTTTCCATTGCATGTTTTCACAAACAGGGCCGGTGCAAGGTTTCTCGGCACCCTAGGCAAAATTTCTGCCTACACCCCCGAACCCCCCCCCCCCTCCTCCCCCCTCCCGGCCCTCCCCTTCCCCTGTTGCTTGGACAGTGGAGTGGTCATGTTATCTAGAGGCTGTGTTAACAGTATGTTGATCCTCCTGAAGCAGCCAAGTAACAGCAAAAGAAAACCTGATAAATATTATATTAAATGCACACAAGTTAAAAAGCATCCAGCCCCACATCCATATATAGTATAATACCGCAGTCTGTAGTTTTATACAGTATTATAGATAGGCACCAGGGTTGTAACTAGAACTTTGTGGCAGTGACGTGCGGTGAGGTCATTGGCCGGGGAGGCACTGAGATTATATATATATATTATATACACATACATATACAGTAGTCGAAGTGGACATTTTTGAAGTGGGGGTATGGAAAAGTGAAGGTTGCAATTATGCGCGTGACTCCGGAAGAGGGGGTGTGGCCACTCAAATTGGGGCGTGTCCTTCAGTGTAGTAGGACCCCTTATACTATCTAGTACTGGCGCCCCTTTCACCTGATGCCACACAGTATGACCCGAAATTCACATTACAGCACACGGAATGAGCCGAAATTCACACTACAGCACATGGTATGAGCCAAAATTCACATTACAGCACACAGTATGAGCCGAAATTCACATTATAGCTCACGGTATGAGCCAAAATTCACACTACAGCACACGGTATGAGCCAAAATTTACATTACAGCACACGGTATGACCCGAAATTCATATTTTACCACACAGTATGAGCCGAAATTCACATTACAGCACACAGTATGAGCCAAAATTCACATTACAGAACACGCTATGACCCAAAATTTTGATTTTACCACACTGTATGAGCCGTAATTCACATTATAGCCATGGTATGAGCTGAAATTTACATTATAGCAAACGGTATGACCCACAATTCAGGGACAGGGAAAGAGAGTGAAAGTAGTGACAGAGAGTGACAACAGGGACAGGGAAAGTGACCGCAGAGGACATAGGGAAGCAGGAGAACCTGATATGTGCAGCAGAGGTGCGGAAGGGACTGTGGTTGTCGGTGGCAGATGAGCCCATGGTCTGCAGGGGATGCAGCGGTACTAAGCTGTCCTTCGTCGCTGCGGCGTTGATGTCCCTCTGATCGCCGCAAGTTGTGGTCTGCGGTGGTCAGCTTTCAATGGCGGTGCAGCGTGCAGCAGTGAGCGCTGGTCAGCGGCGGGCAGCTGTGATATAAATATATCATTTTTTTACATTTATTTTATTTATTTTTCCATGTCCCTGCGTCCAAGTGATCTGGGGGTGAGCTGGAGTCCAAGTGATCTTGCCCAGATCACTTGGACTGCAGCTCACCCCCAGATCACTTGGACTGCAGCTCACCCCCAGATCACTTGGACTGCAGCTCACCCCCAGATCACAAGGGGGGGAGCTGCAGTCCAAGTGATCTGGGGGTGAGCTGCCCAGACACTTACCACCAAGCACAACTCCCCCCCCCCCCCTCGCCTTAGTGGTCCTGGTTCCTCAGTCCCAGAGGAAGCAGATGCTGAGGGCACGCAAATAGAGGTAACAGCGCTGCCCATTGTCTCCGGAGCTGCCGCTGCTGTAGGCAACTCCAGCATCGTGTGAAGTGGCAGGCAGCTCCACTGTAGCGTCGGGTCCCGCCGCAGCTTGACCTCAATGCCTATGGGTGATTGGACCAGCGGATCCAGTACTGGATCCGCTGTCCAATCACATCTGCCTCGCTGACAGGGGCAGGTTTTCCCTGTCAACGAGGCACTGGCATATGTGCCGCTTCCCCCGCAGTTTTTTAATGGGTTTTTACAACCCTGTGCTTGGCCCCGCCCCCCTTTCTCTCCCATTCCAATTGTTACCGGGAGCCACTGCTATCTGTGCCTCCCAAAGTGATTTAAAGATTTAAAATGCTTATCATAATAAACTACACGTCCCTGCTTTGTGGGCCCCCGTAGTAGAATCTTGAAAGGGCAGCATTGAGGGGATAGGGAGACGCAGGATGATAGGGAGACGCGGGGCGGCAGAGAGTGGATAGGGAGACGCGGGGCTGCAGGGAGGTGATAGGGAGACGCGGGCGGCAGGGAGGGGATAGGGAGACGCGGGGCGGCAGAGAGGGGATAGGGAAACTCGGAGCTGCAGGGTGGGGATAGGGAGACGCAAAGCTGCAGGGAGGGGATAGGGAGACGCGGGGCGGCAGGGAGGGGATAGGGAGACGCGGAGCTGCAGGGAGGGGATAGGGAGACGCGGAGCTGCAGGGAGGGGATAGGGTGACGTGGAGCTGCAGGGAGGGGATAGGGAGACACGAGGTGGGAGGGAGGGGATAGGGAGACGTGGAGCTGCAGGGTGGGGATAGGGAGATGCAAAGCTGCAGGGAGAGCATAGGGAGACACGGGGCGGCAGGGAGGGGATAGGGAGATGCGGAGCTGCAGGGAGGGGATAGGTAGACGTGGAGCTGCAGGGAGGGGATAGGTAGACGTGGAGCTGCAGGGAGGGGATAGGGAGACACGGGGTGGTAGGGAGGGGATAGGGAGACACGGGGCGGCAGGGAGGGGATAGGGAGACGCAGAGCTGTAGGGAGGGGATAGGGAGATGCGGGGCGGCAGGGAGGGGATAGGGAGACGCGGAGCTGCAGGGAGGGGATAGGGAGACGCGGAGCTGCAGGGTGGGGATAGGGAGACGCGGAGCTGCAGGGAGGGGATAGGGAGACGCGGAGCTGCAGGGAGGGGATAGGGAGACGCGGAGCTGCAGGGTGGGGATAGGGAGACGCAGGCTGCAGGGAGGGGATAGGGAGACGCGGAGCTGCAAGGAGGGGATAGGGAGACGCAGAGCTGCAGGGAGGGGATAGGGAGACGCGGAGCTGCAGGGTGGGGATAGGGAGACGCAGGGAGGGGATAGGGAGACGCGGAGCTGCAGGGAGGGGATAGGGAGACGCGGAGCTGCAGGGAGGGGATTTGGATTCTATATATAGTTCCGGTGATCGGCGCCATCTTTACTTCGGACTTGGAGAGTGCACAGTAAGGATGTGTTTCTTCTGTGCTGTATTCTGTGCTGTAATCGGATAGGCAGGGTAGGGAAACGGGGCAGGAGAGAGCAGAGGGGTTGCAGCAGGAGAATTGAGTTAAAGTGTGACTGTCACTGTGTTAGGGCTCTGCATAGTAGACAGTGCACTGCATATAGCATACTGTGGAGGTGTATAGGATCAGGTGTTGTTCTCTGTCTATAAGGGACTGTGTACTGCCGTACACAACTGCTATATATCCTCTGTGTGTGATCCAAATCAAAAAATATATTTCTATTGGTGCTTCACTCTGACTACCAGTACAGTGGGTGCCGTACCTTACTGCTATATATTCTCTGTGTGTGATCCAGAGCAAAAAATATATTTCTATTGGTGCGTCACTCAGTGACGACTAGCACTGTGGGTGCCATACACTAGTGCTATATATCTGTGTGTGATCCAAAGCCAAAAATATATTTCTATTATGTATTTGAAAGGAGTGCTCTGTCTGCTGTATCTGATAGGGGTGATCTGTTGGTCCATCATGGGGCTCTGCCTCAGTGTAAAATTAAAAAAAGCTAAAAGCAAAAAGCCTAAAATTATCATTATAAAAAAAGCTATTTTTTTGTTTGTTTGTGCTGTACCCCAGTGTACTATACAATTTTTATTTTCACAAGTACTGTGACACTGCCCGTTCAGACTGCAGTATATTATTTCCTACTCACAAACGCATTGTGCGACGCTGTCGGTGTAGTCAACCACAGTGTGTAATTATTATATATATTTCTGATTCATTTAGGTGACACTGTAACTGCCAGTGTGTGATATAAAAAATACTTTTACATATTTTTGACTCATTTGTGTGGCACTGTAAATGCACTGTGTGATATAAAAAATAATATATATATTTTGATTTAAATTAATATTTTGTGCTGTGTCATCCCAGTATATATCCAGGGACTGCAGCTGTTCCGTCCATCTAGGGATGTTCTGTCAGTTCACCCAAAATAAAATAATTTTTTATATATATATATATATATATATATATATATATATATTTTGTGCTGTATCCTCCCAGAATACATCCAGGTGTGCTCCATCCATTTCAGGGTGTGGTGTCTGTAGGTCATAACTTATAACTTATTGTCTTATTTTCGTAACTCTTCTTATCACCACATTGTAATTAATATAAATTAATATTATTAATAATAATTATAAATTTGATAAATTTAAATGAAATTAATGTAAATAAACTCTCCACGCTCATATAATGAACTTTCTGTATATTGAAGATATCTTGGAGGAAATTAAGAATTTGATTCTAAATAAATTAAATTTAAATAAATTGAAATTAAAATTTGTGTAATAAATGAAATCTAAAATATTGTTTTTATTCTCTTTGCGTTAATCATCTTTTTGTGAACTGAAATCTTGAGCCTTGCCTAGTGCGTCTTTTTTTAAATACAATCTTTTTTAAAAAATATTTTGTCTTCCCAGTATATACATCCAAGGGCTTCTGCTGCTCCGTCCAGCTACCTCTGTGCAACTTTTTGGCCTAAACTGGATAAAAACAAGGGCCCTCATTCCGAGTTGTTCGCTCGCTAGCTGCTTTTAGCAGCATTGCAAACGCTAGGCCGCCGCCCTCTGGGAGTGGATCTTAGCTTAGCAGAATTGTGAACAAAAGATTAGCAGAACTGCTACTAAATATTTCTTTGCAGTTTCTGAGTAGCTCCAGACCTACTCCTAGACTGCGATCACCTCAGTCCATTTAGTTCCTGGTTTGACGTCACAAACACGCCCTGCGTTTGGCCAGCCACTCCCCCGTTTCTCCAAACACTCCTGCGTTTTTACCTGGAATGCCTGCATTTTTAGCACACTCCCTGAAAACGGCCAGTTTCCGCCCAGAAACACCCACTTCCTGTCAATCACACTACGATCACTCGAGCGATGAAAAAACGTTGCTCGAGCTTGTGTAAATCTGATGTTTGGTCAGTGGCAAACGCAGGATTTGCATGGGGGGGTTTCCAGAACTGGGCGGAGCCAATCACGGGGGTGGGGACTGAGGTGACCCAGCATATGCTGGGTCCGTAAAACTAGTGTGTGTGTGTGTGTGTGTGTATATATATATATATACACACACATATATCTACACACATATATATATATATATATATATATATATATATATACATACATACAGACACACATACATATACACATATACATAGCATATTAAACATGCATACATATATATATATATATATATATATATATATATATGTGTGTGTGTGTACACACATACAGTACATATATATATATATACACACACACACACACACGTATATATATATATATATATATATATATCATGTGTGTATGTGTGTGTGTGTGTGTGTGTGTGTGTGTGTGTGTGTGTGTGTGTGTGTGTTTATATGTATGTATGTATATACATGTGTATATATGTATGCACATGTATATATTATTATCCTTTATTTATATGGCGCCACAAGGGTTCCGCAGCGCCCAATTACAGAGTACATGAATAATCAAACAGGAAAACAGCAACTTACAGTTGATGACAGTATGGGACAAGTACAGGGTAAATAAACATAGTTACTTCAGCAGATGACACTGGAATAAGTATCAGGTGGCAGAAGACTGCTGGAGTTGATGCAGTTGAAGATTATAAAAGTAAGAATGGATAAGCACATGAGGGAAATATATATATGTACTATAATTAAAATAAACTTTTATTGCACTTACAAGTGCCACCAGGAAGACAGCAGGCTGCAGAGGACGCTAGACAGCCATTAATAATACTCATGCAGCTAAAA
This sequence comes from Pseudophryne corroboree, assembly GCF_028390025.1. Lineage (NCBI taxonomy): Eukaryota > Metazoa > Chordata > Amphibia > Anura > Myobatrachidae > Pseudophryne > Pseudophryne corroboree. The sequence goes on along the minus strand of NC_086451.1, from coordinate 19,521,621 downwards.
AAAAAGTGGAGGGGGGTTTCTGGGTGCTCGGAAACCCCCCCTGGGTGCGCCACTGCTGGTGTTAAATTACTTAGCGCATGCGCATTTTCCAGCTAATTGCTGCATTGCGAAAAACGGCACCGAGCGAACAACTCGGAATGACCACCAATGTTGTGAGCTGTGAGGTGTTCAGAATAGTCTGGAAATGAGTGGAAATTAATGTTATTGAGGTTAATAATACTGTAGGAACAAAAAACACCCCCAAATTATGTTATTTTAGCTGTTTCGATTTATATTATTTTTTTTAAATACAGATCCAAAACCCGCAAGGGTGGTTTTGGAAAAACCAATCCAGATCCAAAACTAAGACCTGAAAAATAGCACGGTGCACACCCCTATATCAAACCAAATCGTTCACATTTTTCTTTTGCTGTCCAGATGGCCTACAACAGGGGAATTTCCAGAGAGAATGCCCTGTGACACTGGGAGAAAAAGGTGATAAAGGAGAACGTGGACCTCCAGGAGAGAGAGGTTGGTACTAGCAGGTCCTGCTTCTACTATAAGGACTCATATGGCAATAAGACTGTTCTACTGAGGACAGAGGCAATGTACAGTATATTTAGTTCTATTCCAGGATATATAGATTGGGTGCAGTCAGGGCCGGCGCTACCACTAGGCAGCTTTAGGCAGCTGCCTATGGGCGGCGACCACTGGAGGGCGGCACTGCACAGTGAATAAATTACCAGCCGGCAGCTCCACTCGCGGTTGGCTCCCACGTCATGTTGGCTATTTCCTCCGTCCCTGCGATTGGGCTCCCCCGAATGTTATCCGCGCCCCCCCCCCGCTCCCCGCGTGATTGTATAGCCGAATGTTACCCCCCGCCTTCACGCAATCCCGTGATTGGCTCCTGACCTACTGTGTGTTGTCACCAGCTCCCCTTTCCTCCCCCCGCAATTGGACTCCCGCTCCTGATTGTTACCCGCTGCCTCACCCTCCCTCCTGCATCATGTTACCGACTCCTTCCTGTCCCTGCTCCGCTGCGATATAAGTCAGTGTCGGAGTGTCCCAGAGAACTCGGCCCCCGCCTGCCAGAAGGACCAACACCTGGGCATGGAGGAGGAGGCTGCACTGAGAAGATGACAGCCGGGTCCGTGGATGGCAGAGCGGGCGGACATCTGCGAGAAGCAGCGCACACCCGGGGGTTACCCTCTCACCTTGTGTCAGTAAGTGGTGTCTGTTTAGTGAGTTGGTGTCAGTAAGTGGTGTCTGTTTAGTGAGTTGGTGTCAGTAAGTGGTGTCTGTTTAGTGAGTTGGAGTCAGTAAGTGGTGTCTGTTTGTGTCAGTAAGTGCTGTCTGTGTTCATTTGTGTCAGTAAGTGGGTTTGTGTAAGTAAGTGCTGTCTGTGTGTCAGTAAGTGGTGTCTGCATTCTTGTCAGTAAGTGGTGTCTATGTAGGGTGTGTGTGTCAGTAAGTGATGTCTATGTAGGGTGTGTGTGTGTCAGTAAGTGGTGTCTATGTAGGGTGTGTGTGTCAGTAAGTGGTGTCTATGTAGGGGGTGTGTGTCAGTACGTGATGTCTGTGTAGGGTGTGTGTGTCAGTAAGTGGTGTCTATGTAGGGTGTGTGGGTGTGGGTGTCAGTAAGTGGTATCTATGTAGGGTGTGTGTGTCAGTAAGTGATGTCTATGTAGGGTGTGTGTGTCAGTAAGTGGTGTCTATGTAGGGTGTGTGGGTGTGTGTGTCAGTAAGTGGTGTCTATGTAGGGTGTGTGGGTGTGTGTGTCAGTAAGTGGTGTCTATGTAGGGGGGGTGTCAGTAAGTGATGTCTATGTAGGGTGTGTGTGTGTCAGTAAGTGGTGTCTATGTAGGGTGTGTGGGTGTGTGTGTCAGTAAGTGGTGTCTATGTAGGGTGTGTGGGTGTGGGTGTCAGTAAGTGGTGTCTATGTAGGGTGTGTGTGTCAGTAAGTGGTGTCTATGTAGGGGGTGTGTGTCAGTAAGTGATGTCTATG